>NW_028186269.1:1021218-1089797 GCF_003343005.1 Rhea americana
AAAAAAAAAAAAAAAAAAAAAAAAAAAAAAAAAAAAAAAAAAAAAAAAAAAAAAAGACTTTTCCTGTTGCTCTGTCAATGCTTTTTAATGTTAACCTGAAGGGAGTACCTATTCCTCATACAAATGAACTAATCACCAACAAAAGTACATACATACACATTATTTTGTGAGCTGAACATTTGACCTCTTTTATTGTTGCCCAGTTTACTTTGGACAGAAATATCCAAGTTTTTTGTGCTCGGCCAGCTCTCCCCCTCCTAGTTCCCTCAATGCTCTAACTAGATGTTAAAGAACAAACTGGTAACCTTCACTGGAGCAGCTACTTACCTCTAAAACTCAATAATTAATCCCAAGTGGTTGACAAATACTAAGCAATTTATTCTCTGCTTGGCTGCAGTTTGAAGGAGCATGGACTCTGAATTAGTGAGCTCTCTGGATTCAAATCTGGAAAGCATATGTTTCCCTTCCATCATTCAATCCATCAAAATGCAAAAAAAGGCCTGGGAAAGGCACATGGCACATTTTGATATTATTCATTAACATTAATGTCCTTGTTATAAAGATATGTTTTATTTGCAGGTAACAACAGCCTCATGGGCATCTGGGAACACTTTGAATGATTGCCAAAAAAAAAGAAATTTTGGTCATAACTAATGATCAACATCCCCTTTTAATCAAATGAAGCCATCATAATGTGTCAGTCCTCCAGGGGAACAAGGACCTTTCACCTTGCAGAGGCCTGCTGAGGCCAGCAGTAGCAATAAGTATTGCCAGCAAATGGCCTTTTACTTTAGAGAGGGAAAACTGGAATCTATCCTTCAACACATTCACTTGTGACATTGAATGCATGAAAGAAATGGAGACTGATCAGTGGAGTAGTGGTGTTGCCTACAAACTAATTCACGTGTTTGTGGAACTCCCATTGAGGACTCTCCCACTGAGAAGGTTCTTGGTGTCAGAACAGTTCTCCTCTGGCATCACCACTGCTGAGGACGGCCTTTGCTCTAAYGCTGAATCACCTCCTCTGAGAGTAGATCCTCTGTGAACATTTGGAGTCCCAGCTGCAACTCCAGAGATCCATATAATTGAGACTCAAAGGGATTCCTTGGGAAACTAAAAAGGCAGCTCCCACTCTTCAATGTTAGTTCTCCCACAAAATCAAAAGTTTTTCAGATGAATGGATCAAAAATTTCCATTTCTTTCTTTTTTAATCAGAAAATAGGACATTTTTCTCAGTAGCTCTTCAATAGAAAACAAAAAGCTTTAACTGAAAATGAGGCAGCCCATGACAGTGGAAAATGGAGTGTGAAGCACCCCAAGTACTAACCCCACACAATACCTGAACAGTGTTTTCAAAGGAAAACACCTCAGCTTTGTGAGAAAAAAGCCAAAGATTTTCCTTGCAAAAAAATCAACATATTTTCTTCAAAAAATACTTCTTACTCCAGGCACTCTGAGCACTGTAGCTCACTGCTGCAAAGGCTTTTATTTTACACATGTGAACCAAGTGCCCTGGTTATAAAGGATCCCACACGGAGTATGCACATCACCGAGATGAGAGGGACGAAAGCTTTGCCCAGGCTGCAGGAGTCGCAGCCGCCTGCTGCCGCTCCAGACAGGGGCCCGGGGTAGCAGCCTGACCTCTGCAAGTGAGAGGAGGGTGAACAGCACATCATGCCCTTTACATCTTTCTCCTTGAATGCCTGTTCAGAGGTTAGCCTCAGCGTAGCCCTAATGGAGGAACATACATGCCTTGAACACATTTTAGCCATGCCTGTACATTACTGTAAAAAAGGATATTAGTGATGCCTTTTGCATTTCATACTGTAGGAAGAAACGATCGTGCTACAGGAGCCTGAAAGCCTGGTGGAGGAAGCAAGATTACTTTGTTTTTTCCTGAGGCATCAGAGAAGGTTAATTAAATGCTGAGCCGCCTATTTTGCTGTGAGATTTAACTATAYTCTGGCTTTTTTCACTGCCACTCAGAGCCCCTTCAGTGAACTATAATATTTAATCTTCAGTGTTGCTCAAACTGAAATGACTCCCTAGATTTGTGTGAGAGCCTAATGAATATCTCAGATTGCTCCCTGAATAGTCCTTTATCTAKCAAAGAAAACAGCTCTTCTGGTGAGAGCTTTCCTATTAGCTTACCCTAAAAGGCAAGTATTGGCTTTCAACACCCATATTTCTGCGTAGCTGTGTGCCCTTGTTCCTGCAGCATCTGAATGCTCCATCTTCTATCATGTATACATGATCACTTCATTTCTGTGAGGTGARGCAGGACTATCACCACTATTAGGCTAAAAGGAGATCCAAGCAYACATAAATTGTGTTGCTCAGTGAACACTTCAAGCCAACACTGCCAAAAGAAGCAGCCCAGCCTTCCCCTTCCCCAGGCCACGCATTTCCAATCACCTCCACAGGTTTGTAAAGGTTTGTGGTAAACTCCACTGGTGATCCAGCTGCAAAATAGCTACRAAGATATTCAGAGGGATGTTAGAAAGGGATTTTGCACTGGGTCCCTCGTCCTAGTTTGGTGTCCAGCTGCACAAATGCTTGCGCCGGCTAAAGGAGGTGCCTTAAGGTGGGACTCCATCTTTCAGTAGCCAAGGTATCGCAGTCTCTTCCTTACAGAACAGCTTCAGGGACCTCCCTAGCCCCAGCCTCAGAGGAGCCCCGTGGCAGGAGCTGGCATCTGAACTCAGGGCATTGGCACAGTCTCAAATGGACAGAGCACCTTATTTCACCACAAGACTTCAGAGTGTCACGTGAAGAACTCACCAACAATGTTGTTAGTTTAATTATTGTTAAATAAATCAGCTACCAGCACATTATAAATGATGATTAACCTGCCTCATACTGCAATGAGTCAACACAGAGGTTTTGATAAATATCAGCATTTCCCCTTCTGCTCATTTACTGTATCTGCTGGCCTGTGTTTTCTTCTGAATAAACTAAGGGTCAGGCAGCTCTTTTWAAGAAGCCTTCCCAAGCTATTGAGTTTTCTAACTGAGTGTAACGTTAACCATCCTGTCAGCACTGTATAAGCTCACAGAAATTCTATATTATAKCTCCTAACATGGCAAAAAAGCACAGTATAAGAGTTTAATATGTAGAGGTAGGGATGAAGTGGCAAGTGCTAAATTTGATAGCTTTGGATTTGGCACCATTTCTGAATAGTGGTACTTTCTAACAGCCCCCCAAAACCCATTGATTTGAAGAGAAAGTGCACAAATCTGCCCTAACACCAAGGCACTAAAGCCAGTTGGCAGGCTTGTCTTAAAGACTGTTAGTGTTCTTGAACACCAGAAAAGTTGTGTCCCAGGATATTRCACTTTCTTATGTCTCCTTTCCAAACCGGAAATGCTTTTGAGCTTCATTCGATGCCCAGATTTTGTTTCAGTTAGAAATTCTGAAAATACAAAAACAATATATTTAGAGTTTGCAGCACTCAGCAAAGACCGAGTCAGGAGCCTGACTGAAAAAAGACAAGAAATGGTAGCAAATCTTGCACATTCATTAAATGTTCCCAATTACACTTCCAAATCTTTGCCTTCTGATGACAGTGAGCATTTTCAGTGCAAAAAGTCCCATGGGAAAAAAGAACAGCTGTATCAAAAAGTGGCTCCRTGGAGAGAGGAAAAAAATTTCCCTGGCTGAGCGAGAAAATCAATAAACATTAAAGCATTTCAAATAATTGCAAAACAATGTTGCTTTATTTAAAACCACTCCTACTTTTTTGGAAATTAGTTCTGCAAATGTTGCATGTGAAGGAATAAGCTTCCCCATGAGCATCACTGAAGATGATAGACGGGACTAGGAAAGAATGCACGATTGTGTTTTCTTCCTCCCAGAGAGAGGGCATTAATCACACGTTCCTCCATAATCCTCCTTCCAAGGCCCCTGAAGGAAAGGGAAGAACCTGTCATAGCTCTAGAATTGGACTCTTCTGGTCTTCAGTGAGGATGTTTCCACTGAGCCTGTGACAGAACTGAATGCATCCCTGACCATCTCAGAGCACAGTGTGGGAAACTGAGGATGGCATTTCTGAGCTTGTGTGCAGGGCTTTTACCAGTGAGCTTCGCCATSCAGCACTGTTCCCTTTCCATTTAGTCATATTTCAGAACAACACAGCTTTCTGAATCATCTCACAACTGTTTTTGTCACCTCTCATTTAAGGCTGCTGTGAGTGCTCCTTCTTCACTTCAGCACAAAGGCAGAGAGGTCAGTGGAAGCAGCAAGCTGGGACGTGGGCCAAATGCAAGCCCTGGGGCAAGGTAAAGCCCAGACAGAGAGTCAGGACATCTGCCAGACTTACCACTGTGGCCCACCTTGTCATGTATTCCTCAAAGGGGCTTGAYTTCTGAGTTGGATGGCACATGGATAAGCTTACTCTTTCCCCAGCATCCACACTTGGTGAGTTAGGACAAAAGCTCAGATCCCAACTGAAGGTTGAAGTGACAGTGTAGCCAGAGCAGTTTTCAAGAGTGGAAGAAGGCAGTCAAGAAGAGTACAAGGAAGGTTTTGATTTGAATATTTTGAAGGTCTCTGTTAATGACTGTAGTCTCCCTGCTGGGGCAATTGAGTAGAGGAAATAATAATGGAGATTGAAAGGCATTCACCATTCGACCTCTGGTAATCCTGACATTCTTCAGTAGAATATGATTGGAATTGGGCACATCTGCTCTCAATAACAAATATAAAACATTACCTGCAGCTTTAAGGACTAAAAAACATAAAGTTGGGCTAAAAGGACATAAATATGTATATCTGTATACTCAATATAACTTTAATAGTTCAATAATAATTCTGTGATTGTAGACACATCATTTATTGGAATGCTTTGTTTCCTGGAAATGTCCAGGAAATGCTGGGAGATGAAAAGCCARTCTCCATCTAGAATTGCCAAGTAGAAGTACAGCTAGTTTCAATGTATAGYTGCATTAGCAGAGATTGTGTGCATTCTACCGTCCGATCTTGCAGCCACCGCCAAACACAGCTCAGACTAGCCGCTGAGCACTTACATCTTCATCTGCCTTCATCCTGGGGCCAGATAGGTTGACACTGTGCAGTGGAGTGCAGTGCTGAGATCCCTGAGCCAGTGCCAGCCAGGCTAGTTCCAGACCTTTGTATGGGATGGCCATACCAGTGCAGTCTATATCCAAGGGATTAGCTCTACTACTTAGCCCAAGAGTGCTGCAGCACTCACCTGTGTTTATAGCTCCCAAGTAGCACTGTAAAGGTTTGTGTGGTGCCATGCAACATATCATTTCACCCTAAAGCTAAATATGGATCTCTAACCATGCTCTGTTGGGCCATGTCAGTTTGCTCTGAGAAGCAAGCGCTACTACCAGACAGGGTCGGAAATGCTTCCAGAGCTGGACTGTGCAAGTCCTTCTGCAAGACTGTAATCGCTAGGCTGAACAAAAAGCTTCTCCTTGCCTTGGAGAGCATGCATTCAATCCTGTCCCTTGCAACTCTTTAACAGAGAAATAGAGAATCAGTTTTCTCAGCTGCCTCCCAAGATTACCTGGAGGCCCTCCAAAAAAGCAAAACCAACTGTATAGGAGCTTCCATCCAGCTCCAATCTCTCCTTGCAGTGCCACAGCCCCACCCCTCTGTTTGCCAGCTGAAGAAACCAGTCATGCTGGGGACAAGACTGCAAAGAGCTGAAAGATGGAACATGTCCAGTCTCTGCAGACACAGCTGCTCGAACACGAATCAAATGGTGTTGCTGATTCATTCCATTCTCAGTAGCACATGAGTCATCTGTCCATCCCAGCCTGCTCATTGCTGAAAAGTTTATTTTTAACAATTACTGGTTAAAAATAAATGTATACTTCATACAAATGAGTAAAGCACTCAGCTCCAAATTGGTATGAATGTGCTTTGAGAAAAATTATCTAGCTTGAATGCTAAAGGAAACCTGATAACTAGTCCTTCTCTTACAGTGGCATAAATCAGGAATATCCCCAGTGTGATTAGTTACTGTTAACATTAAAGAAGCATTTTTAGAGCTCTAATTGAGATCTYGCTCCATCAGTCTAGTAGAAGGATCCTTTCAGAGTTTTTATGATTAGTCAGTGTTCACAAAAAGGGAACTCAGACACTGAGATTTTACATGTGGGGTTTATGTCACCTTCAGCAATATARAAGTCAGCTATCTAATCTAAGCTTTTTATTCAACCTCCCTCTGTAACAAACAGTGTCATGTCCAACTCATCCTACTATCAGTCTCAAACACTGGGGAAAAAGTGTCCCTTGCAGGTGTAGATATATAGATAGAATCTAAATAGCTAACTTGGACTATACACCCAAAGTGTGGCAAGAGGAACTATACTTTAAGTGATCACAGCAGAGAGAAGACTTGAAGTCTGCTCCTCTCAGCTCTAATCTGATGTTCTACATGGCTGAAGCAGCTGAGGATTTCAAAACTGTTGTCAAAAAGAAAAAGACTTTGATAGCGTGTTTGGGTAGAAGTTTATAATCTGGGATATGCAGCAGGGCAAATCCAAAAGCCTGTCTGGCCACCAACTCTGAAAATAGTACACATSCAAGGGACACTACTCTGTGCTCCATTATGGAGCAGGAAAGCTGCACGATATCAGCCATTGGATTTATCCTGATTCAACAGAAAACACATTTGTACTACATGAAACCTGACAATTGTCCTCCCTGGGTTTTCTCATGGAMACCGTGGTACTTTTACATCTGAACACAAACAAGAGCACACAAGAGCAGGGTGGTGCAGGCACATACGGTCTCCTACTAAAAGAACTAACATCCCAAGAAGATGTTCAGTATATGAACCATGGAAGGGTGGGAGACAACCAAATGTGTCTGTTTAAAAATAAAATAAATAATTGGCACATACATACATTTGGATCACAGAAACAAGGCAGAAGCACCAATAATTTCCCCTGTACATTTGTAATGAGCAGATGGCATATGATGGTGAGACTTTGAAGTGACCTTCTCTTTCAAAATGTGAAACTGAAACAAACTTTTAAGACTAAAGCGTTTCCTTCCTGTTGTCTTTTGAGGGAGGCTGCAGCAAGAGATGGTCTCCCCTTCCTCACCAAGCATTAAAAACAGCCCAGCTGTGTTGTTCTTTGCATTAAAGCATTAAGGCGGGAAGCTCTCCAGGGCAGGCACCATCTACTGTTCTCCCTGTGAGCCTTGTCTTCTCATTGAGTGCATGGCCCTATGGTACTACCACAGTCAACCTGATATAATAATGAAYAATAATCAAACAAATCTCACTGCAGGGTGGAGTGGCTGATGTTTCCTGTGGACCCTGTTTGTCTCTGCACCCCAGGAGTTTGCCTTCTGTCCCGGAGGGCAGCCCATCCTATTCTGCACCCACTTCTCCCACTACACAGGTGACCCCTCCAGCTGCCTCCTCCTATCCCAATGCAACAGCAGCTGCTCGACACAATACATAGAAAGATAACACTGCTGGAGATCAGCACACATAGATGCATGCAGTTTATCAGCAGATTAGTGTCAAAGGGAGCAAGTTCTGCACATGGGAGCTGCATGAGAAGGCTGGAGAAGATACATGACATGGGCAAAGAGAGCCTCAGATGCCCCCTGTTACGGATTGTCCTCTGGATGGGGAACAGCTTCCAAGTATCATGTGTGTGCCCTACRGCACAAGTTTACTACACTCTCTGCTTCTCTGGCAGATTATCTCCATGCCAATATCCCCCTGCACTTCTCACTTCTGATTCCCCCCATATAGATATCCACAGGAGTGAAGCCTTCTGTTGTTGTAATATCTTGAATTAATTTCACTTATAATTAATATTTCTAGAAAAATATTTTATCAATATCGAGCAAACCAATCTCTAACATCCAAAATGGTCAGTAAAAGCATATGTCCATGATTTACTGTAGACCAGAGCATTAATTTCCTTTTGTTAATTATTTAATACACCATTTTGTCCTTAACTTCCTACAAAGACTATTAGCCAGTAACTACAACTTAAAAGGGRCAACTCTGGAGAGACAAAAAATTTCTTTAGGAAGCATTTCCTGTGTCCTTCTGATTGCCTTATCTGACCAGCATCTTTTACTTTTATTTACATTTTATCTTCTTTAAGAACACTTGCGGTATGGACTGAGTCATCAATAAGGGCACAACATGAAAGGAGGGATGAAAAATAAGCTGTCTAAAGAGCACTACTCTGCAGGAAACTTATTAGCATTTATTGTGTGGTATCAGGTTACCAAAGTTGAATGGAAAGAACAAAGTTTATTTAAGTGGCACAAAACACAACTCTCTGGAAGTCACATTCAGTATTTTGAAAATACATGATGGAAATGGWCATAAGAGAAATATCTTAGATTTTGCAGAAGCCAATAACAGGTAAAGTTGTGGGGGGTGGGTACAGCTTATGAGAATGACAGTATTTTTAAGAAATAGCTTTTGGATAAGGGAAATGCCAAGGAATTAGGGAAGAAGGTGTAATTTACAACGGGAGAAATCCCAGGGCTATCACATTCATAATCCATATACATAAAGTCTATGTCTTGTCGTTCTCCCTCCCCCCCCCCAAATAAGCAAAAGAGACATACTTAAGAAACAGCTCAGTAGATTTCCAAAGCTGATTCCTGCATCTGGAAGACTTCTGAGCTTTTTCAACGGCCAAGTCACAAACCTCACTCCCACATTAATAGAATCTGATTGCTACTGATGTAGGCTGTAGGAAAACCTTCGACATCTCTCTGTAGGAGTAAAGTAGGATATATATTTACAGATGACATGCATGTGCTGTCATAAGCACGGCGCACAATTAGAACTGAGGCTAGATTTACAGATTTGAGCTCTCCTTGGCTTGGCTAATGATAAAGCGTGCATAGTTGACATTTAATTCCAAGAAAGCAAAAATACATGTAGAGAAAGAACTTTACCTTGCTGTAGGAGATGATCTTATTCCTCCCTGTCTTTGTTCTCTCAAAATAGAAGGTCATGATCTGAACTTCCATTATGGCTTTGCAAAAATGCATCAAAGGTTCAATGGATAAAAGAATGTTATTTTCCAAAACCACTGGGACACTTCCTGTCAGTTCACATAATTGAGTATTACAGTATTTAAATTACAAATTGAAGATTATTTTTACAGGTGTCATTTTAAATATAATATGAAATTTCTTGACATTACCTCAGCCGTGCTACACAACCCAGCTGCACTCGGACTTGCATGTGTGATGCACATGGCTGAAATTTTGTCATATTACATCATGGGCTACAAAAACACACAGTATAAATAGACGATGTAATATCTGAGAGAGCAAAAACATATAGTGCTGGCCTTGCTTTATGGAACCCCAGATCTAATACGGACATGGAAATGTAAACTGTTATTAGAGTTCAGATCAAAAATCTTAAAAGAAGGTCATATGGAAGAGCAGGCTGAGGTCAGATAGATGGTGCTAGATTGCCCTCCAGTGGATTCCAGTCGATTCTGCCTCCACATCTTCAAACCTGTCTGAGGAAGGAAAATCAAGCCACATGACTTCATGAAGCTAAACAAATGAGACAGTCCATGAGAAAGACTTAAGTTATTCACACTGGCAACTCTGCAGACCAACAAGAAAATGTTAAATTAATTAAGAAACAGATCTTTAAGAAAAATCTTGGCTTTTTATCCACAAATTGGCATTAGCAGCTGCAAAGAATTTGCCTTCAACTGTTCTAATTTAATGTGGCTTTCTAAAATGCTATTATCTCCATTCTGTAATTTGTTATTTCATTTTTATGGTTTCCAGAAAATGCCATATCTGGAAAGGAAAATTCCATCTTTTCTTCTACTCCATTGTGACTTGCAAATTGCCATTCATCATGCCGCTCCATTCCCACTGAAGAATTCTAAGATGAAATTAAAGAAAAAAAACAAAGAAAACAAACTGTCAACAGCTTCCTAATGTTGTTAACACAAAGAATGTTAACAGTACTTACCAGCTAAATTAAAACTCCCCTGCCCTTTCACTACTCTCTTCTAACAAAAGTGGAATATGGTTTTACTGGGAAGCTTTAAGTCCAATCCAACCTTTCTATTCAGCTTCAGTTGCAACATTCAGTGCCCACAAACTACTTGAGACAACTGGACGGGCCCTCAGAAACATCGACAAACTCAGAAACAAAGAGATGGCATTTCACCCATAGGTCTGTCCACCCACAGGCAAATTTTAATTTCTATATGTCTGAGATTCTTCACAGAAGAGAGTATAATTTCAGTGATTCAAGGAGCAGATCTGTTATGGAATAGACACTGCCATGTTATAAATGAAGTTTAGAGCATTAGGGTTTCTGCTTATAGGTTATTATTAAAAGGAAGGTCCATAACAAAATGATTACCCCCGTCTTTTAAGAAAACAAGTTACACTTTTTAGTAATTCAGTGCAAATATTCTCATTCCCATCACTTCACATCTTTTTTTTAGTTCTTTTCTTCTCCAAAGTGACTGAGAAAAAGAGAGAAGAAAAATGAAAAAAAGTTCCAATTTCTCTTTTTTGTTTCTGTTGAAAAACATAAATATCTAAATAGAAGGCAAAGATGTCTTGAAATATTCCCATTCTATAATCAAAGACATTTTCAACAAAAATTGCAGAGTCAAGTATTAGGCAATATGAATTATCTCCCTGAACAGGGTCTACCCTTTAAACAGAGTCAGAAACAAAAAATCCGCACAAACGAGAGAGTGAAACAGTTCTCTACTGTGAACAGAAGGTAACTCGAGGCTACCCTGGATTTAACCTGGAAAATGAGCATACTGCGATGTGTCTGATACTAGGAAAATCCAGCCATCCAGATGTGCAGGTCATAACCAAGGTCACAGCCTAAAATAGATTAAAACAGGAGGGGGAGCTCTCACYCAGTCAGTCAAGGAGAGAAGGTGCTCCCAGGTACTGGGACWAAAAAAATTAGCCATGAACCCCTTAAATTATTTTAAGGTCAACTGGTTTTGATATAAAAATGAAGCACTTGTTTTCTAGGTTAGACAATTCATTACGGGTAAGCATGGATTTAAGTGAGAATTTAGGCTTTGTGGATTTTACCCCAAACTAAGCAAAAATTGTTGTTTTGTTTCAAGGATCCATAAAATTAAATCTCCTGAGCTGATTTTTGCCTTCTGTGATGTTTGGTTTGTTCACATTTGAAATTCAAAGTAAAAAATATCAAGGAATGGGAGCTCCTATGGACAAAACCCAAAGCAAATGTTTGCAGGAACCGCTGAGAAATGAAGTGCAGTATTCACACAGCTCTAATTACAACATTGCATTTGTAGGATTCATATGAACTAGGATTCATAGAAGGGACACAAAAAGGAAAGCTGACTTAAAGGGAATGCAAAATACCCTATGGAATCTGGATTGAAATCTTCTAAGGTGTAGGAAATTACTGCAGAAGAGTGGGGACTACTTAGAAAACAGCTGGAAAGACTACAAGTGAAATTCATCCTGGTTATAATCTAAACACAGAAAAGGGCAACAAAGGCCAGTTTGGTTAAGCAAGGATATAAAGTCATATACATTGTATACAACAATCCTAATAAAGGGTCTTTAGAACATAAATAGCGCAAGGAACTATATAAAAAGTAGACAGAAGCTACTTAAAATGAGTAACTAGGGGGTAAATGGACTCTAATGAAAGCTAAAGTGAACTTTTGTTCAGTTAATCACACGKTTTCTTGCACATACCCATGGTAAAGGAATGCGGAAAACTGCACATCATGAAAGAGATGGTGCGTTAAACATGCTCTTCGTGTTGAAATGGTATTGCTCTTGATTTAAAGCAGAATCAGACTTACACTGATTTCCATCATAAATCTATTTGTTCTCCACTCATAATTTGAGGGAGATATGAGGGATTCCTCAGCTCTTATTGTAAACCTGTAAAAGTGGGACATGTTGTCCAACTACTCATTCAACCAACTACAGTTAATGGAGGTAGATATTCAAGCTAGGTAAGGTAAGACACTGCTCTCAAAGTGCCTATTTCCCAGCATGAGCTATAGCAAAAGCCAGGTGCATATAGTTAGGTGTGAGGACATAACTCCGTGTCTTCATAGACATAATTTTAATCCAGTTACAAATATTCAAGGAAATGACCTAATGACTTGAATTCAATGAACCCTACTGGTTTACAGAAGCCGTGAGTATCATAATCTCATAACAGTAAATTGCAATAGCAGAAGTAATAGGAAAGTTGTCCCSAGATGAAAAAAAAAATGGTTTCTGCCCATAAATGGCATCTTTCCATGGCAAACAGATGAATTTCATCTATGAGTCATTTCTCATGGAATAATAAAGTTACAGTGCATAAATGGCTTGCTAGACTGCAGACATGCTCAAACAGACTATCTGGAAGGAGGCTACCAGTTAGTGTCTTTGCAGTTGCAATGGTTAGTTCTGGTGCTCTCCCTTATGATTATTTTCAACTCTTCATCTTTATGCCTTTTCACAACACCAACTGAATATATTTCAAAGAGTAATAATGTCCCTGCATGGTAAAGATCAAGCTCCAATTCTTCCTTCTTGTATTTCAACAGTGCACATACGAGTGATGTGAAGGGTAATCTAAAATATTTGCAAGGAGGACCTTGCAATGATCAGCTCAGTGACCACTAGCAGGGAGTAAAGCATTTGACAACACAGAGTAGGGCTTTGTCTGATTTCTGCTGAAAACTAGGTTTTTGTGAAATTCTTCTATTTCATTTTAGTGTCATAATTAAATGTCTTTTGAACATAAAATTGGAAAGTATCTTGGTGTTTGCTTGAAAACAGAGTCCATTCTGGAGGAAAGGACTTCAGTTTTATTCTGAGCAATTTTTTTATTATTATTATTATTTTGAAGKAGCAATGCCTGATATTTTGAACTGTGAAATTCAGGCTTTTAGTGAATTTGAAGTGGTTTTTGCACATAATCAGGGAAGCCCAYTGATCAGTGCATGGCAGAGCTGTATACACAGGATAGTTGGTATTTTCTATTTTCTGTAGAAAACTTATTATTGAGACTGCTCAAAATGTTTTTCTATATAACTAATGAAGTGGGAGGGGGAAGGAATTTTGTGAGGTTTCATTTATAAGAACTCTTGAATCTAGAACTAATGTAGTAAATACTTTGACCTGGAATAATAAGACCTGGATTTGGCCTGGTAATCTAGAAGGAAAAAAATCCAAATAGAAATTAATGATTTGTTCTATGTKTTCTTCATAGGCCACTACGATCCATCTGTGGAGCTCCCTAAAGGCACAGCAGTTTTCCTTGATGGTGCTCTTTGAAAGACAGCCATTTTGAAATATTGATGTGACTGTAGTTGATTAAAATAAAATGCTGTTATTTTACAATTTAGGTGTCTATATCAAATAATAATAAATGCTGCTTATTAAGTACTCCCTATCAAGGTCCACAAGAGCTCAGACTCATGAAGCATCAAAGAATATGATTTACTTTCACTGAAACAAGGGTTTTGAGGGTTCTTAATGTGTTATAAACCAATAAACATTACCAATGAAATTATGCTACTGACTTCCACAGGTTCCAGATGAGACCCGAAGAGAGCACAGTGTCATACAACACAGGCTAATCCTCAAAGCCTATGTGAATCCTTCCACTAACTTCCAGGTTCCTATCTCAGAGAGCAGGGGAGGGAAATATCCTAAATACACAGGTAATGCCTGCCCTGGAAGAATGAAAGAATTGTAGTTAAAAAAGCAGGGAAAAAGAAATGCCAAATTCAGGGTACACTAAATTCAATACGCTGATGACAGTCCTCTCAAAAACTACGTATCATTTGAGAGAATAAATCAGTTGGGATTGTCATAGAATCATAGAATCAGTAAGGTTGGAAGGGACCTCTGGAGATCATCTAGTCCAACCCCCCTGCTCATGCAGGTTCACCTACAGCATGGTAGACAGGGTTGCATCCAGGCGGGCCTTGAAGATCTCCAGAGAAGGAGACTCCACAACCTCTCTGGGCAACCTGGTCCAGTGCTCCGTCACTCTCACASRGAASAAATTCCCCCTCACGGTCAGGCAGAACTTCCTGTGCTTCAATTTCTGCCCATTGCCTCTTGTCCTGTTGCTTGGCATCACAGAAAAGAGTACAGCCCTATCCTCTTGACACCCTCCCTTAAGGTATCAGTGTAGACATTGATAAGATCCCCCCCTCTTCTCCAGGCTAAGCAGGCCCAACTCTCACAGYCTTTCCTTGTGAGAGAGATGCCCCAGTCCTCTAATCTAATCTTTGTAGCCCTACACTGGACTCTCCAGTAGCTCCATGTCTCTCTTGTSCTGGGGAGCCCAGAACTGGACACAGGACTCGAGATGAGGCCTCCCCAGGGCTGAGGAGAGGGGCAGGATCACCTCCCTTGACCTGCTGGCAACAGTCGTCCCAATGCACCCCAGGAGACCATTGGCCTTCTTGGCCACAAGGGCACATTGCTGGCTCATGGTCAACCTGTCATCCACCAGCACTCCCAGGTCCTTCTCTGCAGAGCTGCTCTCCAGCAAGTCAGTCCCCAGCCTGTTATGGTGCATAGGGTTATTTCTCCCTAAGTGCAGAACTCTGCATTTGCCCTTGTTGAACCTCATGAGGCTCCTCTCCATGCACACTGCTGGTACTGTCACTCTTTTAGCTATATATTTAAATACAAAGTTTAYGTTAGAAAATCTGGTAGAAGATCTTTCAGGTTCAGAGTGACCTTTTTAATATTCAATTGTTTTAAATAGTCATTAATCAGAGCAATGAGAAAAAAATATGAAATGGAATATCACTTAAAGAGCTTGCAATTAGCAGACTAACAAGTCTGTTATTTTTGTAYTTTTTCCCATTATATGACCTAACAGAATACTAGCAAGTATTGAACACTACAGCTCCAGCAAGAGTACTGTGGTCTTTCATGACACACACAGCCGTATTGGAAGTCTCTGTGAATTTAGCTGTTGTAGAGCTAAAATGCAAATGATGTCTTGTCCATCTCAATTTATCACAAATGGTATGTCAAGAGCTCAGTATTGATGAATATAGCATATGAAAAGGCATGTGCTTGGACATGTTCCAGTGTTTAAACGTAATAGGAATCTTAAGGAATTTAGTCATATCTTGATATTTGAAGAACAATGCAAAATAATATCAGATTTCAGGGCCATAAGAAATGTTTACCACAAAGCCAAACCAGAAAAATGTACAGGTGTCTTTTCCTGATCATTTCCAAAACTACCCTGTCCCTCTACATTTTTAGATTTTGCTCATTTGAGAAAAGAGGGGGAAGGCGAATGCTTTTTGATTAGCAAAACTAAGAAGTTGTGCAACAACGCAAAGGAAAGGTCAGAGTTCAAATTCAACATGCTGGATTGCTTGTCTCCCTCAATCCGAATCACTAAATCAGCAGCACTGAATTGCTATGATGACAGAAAGAATTTGGAAGGGGAGGAAGGCTGWGCTAGTATTGAAGACAAAAAAATAAATCTATAAAATGATTGTCTTAATCTCCTTCCAAAGTCAAAGGAATATGTCTGTTAAAAAATGAGTAATTTCTACCTTCACTCAAAAAGGATGAATATGTACTTTAAGTGTCAAGGATGAATACACRTTGTTAGGTTTTGTCTGATTTTAACCCAAAATCTGCTAGATAGGAAAATTTTCCCAGTCATAAAAGTGCTTCTCATATAAAACATCTATTAAAACCAACAAATATTCTCCCTGAATGTTTGTGATCCAAATAATGGCATTTTTAGAGCCTGCCACAAAACCAGCTAAACATTGACTCTTGTCTAGATTACTGAAAGTATTTACACACTTAGCTTGCATTGAAAATTAAGATCTTAAATCCCTTTGAGACTCTGGACTCATAAAAAAGTAAAATCTGAAAAATACATTCTTACTGCGAATTCAGATCAAATAATGARATTAATGCATACTTTCATGAAGAAAAAACATACTATCTTACTGAGCAATTAACAGAGCAACCTAATGGCAAATAAACTGAATATGTGTAATTTTAAACTATTTCCATTTTTAAGAGTCTCAACAGTCATTAGAACTCAGTAGTAATCCTATCTTGTCTGACTGCTTAAAAATRTTACACACAACTTTCAAAACCTTTTAGACCTGTAGTCAGACTATGCACTTTGAGCACTTAATATCAGCACAGTGGGATGTAAAAATTAGGCTCCTGGCCCAGAAAAAGTTAAGGTAGGAACTGAGGTTCAGTGGAGAAAATGAGCTTTTTCTGAAGCTTCAGAGGGTAGTGACCCATCCATCCAGTTTGGGAACTGTATCTGTGGATATTAGGTAGCACTACAGTATGGTTTGGTGCCTCTCATCCTGCAGGGAAAAATGCCATGAGACTATGCCAGAGACAGGCATTGCTGAATGATCCCCTAATCAAAGCTGCACAGTAGTTCCCTCGTTCCCCAGAGAGTGCCTTTCAAAGCGAGCAAGGGCACAATCAGATAATAACTCCCTCTGATTTTATTACCAACAGATTCCTGGGTATTCTCCCTTGGGAWGTTGAAGACACTCAACTCTTGGAAATCAGCTCAAGCACAGAACAAGTCATCTGGGCTAGGATTCATCCTGTTAATTTTGAACCCTTTAATKTTAGGTGTTAAGTCTAAATCAGCCAGTAAGCCCCTTTCCAAAGTCCATTCGAAGGGACAAATCTGTCCGGGGAAGAATTTATTCCACTCATCCTAGAYATACTTCTTAACAACCTACATTGAAAGAAATTATGTGCATACTGCTTTGTGGGATTGGAGGCTTAGCTATCAGCACTGTTTCAGCTCCTGCTGACCTCAGTACATGGCCTACTGAAAATATATTCAGCTACCAARCGTACATACAACATGCTTTTAAACCATGAGTACAAGATTTTGCTCATTGTCAGCATCTTTTCAGTGTTGTCCCACATATAAGTACACCTTTCTCATAACTTAACAGCAGAATGAACACTTTATTTTTTCAGCTGATGGTACTCTCATAGTTTAAGAGTTAAAGGTATTTTTTCTGTGATCTGTAACTATCAAGCTTCTATAGTCAATGAAAAATCATTCCTTGACAAGAAAAAAAAAGGTTCCTATTTTTTAAACAATTGGCTATCTTTCTTTTTTCCATAGCAGAGAAGAAAGGATCAAGAAATTTAGAGATGCTCTTATCCCCAAGGTTACAAAAAAGCAAGTGAACACACATAAAAACCTAGTCTAAAAAGAAAACTGAACTGAAATTGAGACACAAGGGAGAATCCAAGCAGCATTTACAAACCTTGACAACCCTATGTTGTATTATGGTATGGTCTTTTCTTATATATGCAGCTGATATGCAATTTAATGTGTCATTTTTTTGGATGTGATAGCAAGAAATTCCAAGATTCGTTCAGCCAGAGGTAACTGTTAGTATAATATCATGTGTGGGTATAAAAACTGAAATCCGTATTTTGTGAAACACTCCACAGAAGATTTGAAAAATCCACCTTCCATTAGAGCCAAATTCCAACCTCAGATACATACTCAGGGCTCTCATTAAAGGCACCAGGAGCCAGAAGTACTTTGTCAAGGGCAGACTTCAACCAATTTTGGTATTTATCCTTACAGAATAACTCCACTGAAACCTTGATTAGCCAAATGGAACAGAGACATGAAAGTAGTTTAGATTAACAGGGTCTGGATAAGTAGGAGAGGTTTTAGTGTTTTGTTATGCACTTTAATAGATATGACCTTAGGCCACAAATCAGCAAGGCTCCTGGGCACATGCATAACATTAACCATATGAGTAGCTGACTGAAGTCAGCAGAACTATTTGTACCCTTAAACTTAGGCACATGTRTAAGCACAAGGCAAACCCGGACCCCAATTCTGAATAAAAGGAGGAGAGAGCTAAATAAAGATTGCATATTGCTCAGTTTTATCTTTAACCCTAAATACAAGCTCAAAGCAAGCACTCTAAGAGAGAGAGAGTGCATATTTGAGAATAGATGACCCATTCATGCCAGCCAAGTCAATGAAGCTAAACCAGCTGGCTTTGGGTGCAAGGTGAGAAAAATCCTAGACAGGAACAATTAACTCTTCGTCAACAGAGCTTAGAAGAAAAAACCCAACAAGTCTGGAAATGTGTGCTCGAATGCCCGTAAAGATATGAGAAGTGCTTAATAGCAGTTTTGCTGTCCCTACTCATCAGATTCATTCTCCTTCTCATCAACCTCCAGTCCAGAGCTCCGAATCCACACTAATTTTTATCCCRGTTTCCAAGGAAAATGAGGTTATCAGAGTATCTGTCTGTATTTCAGCCCTCTGCCAATAAATTTTTTCACCAAGATGTAGAAACAGCAACAGTCACTAAAATCCTAAAAGTTTCATAAAATACGCATTCAGACAAAGGAGGAAGATCTCTTCAGACACTTTAAATGAAGGAAAGGCTGAAGCCCACACCAGCGTATTTTGAGCATACTYCTTTACAAATGCCTCAGCCTTAAGGAAAACTTCTGTCCAAATTCACCGTGAGATACAAACCTACATAAAGCCTAGCTTTACTCTAATATTCACTGAATGTTTGGAGACTGGGTTTTTTGTTTTTTCCTCTCTTAAAGATCCACACACAAAAAAAGACTGGGCTGTTCATTCGTTTGCAAAGAGAAAAATAAATGAATCGAACAGCAAATGTTGGCAATCAGCCAATCTGTAGGAAAGTAGTCCTGTGGTTATTATGTAATTTGGGACCCAGAGAACCAAGGCTTGATGTCCTGCTCTGTCTGGACAAATCCCTTTGCCTTGTTTAGCCTCACCTCCTGTAGGAGCCACTTGCCTGCTTCCCAGATGTAATATGGGAATATTCAGGTACTAATTGACTCTCAATGCTACAATGATGGGGTGCAAAAGTATGATAAATTGCAGAGCTCTGCAATTTATTTTAAGTTTATATAATCTCTTTCCTCAAAAATCCCAGACTTGTCTGTCGAGTAATAACTATCATATAAAACACTAGGAACAGAAGTATTGACAACCAAGGATGTATACTAACCCTATGAAGGATCTGAAATCTGGAACAGGGAGAATACAAAACTGCAAGGAATTGAGTCTTCCCCCGCTCACACTATCTAGTAGTTTTCCCCCACAGATGTTACTAACAATAATTGTTTCCTATACAATCACCTGGATTATTCCCCTTTACTCTCTAACACTTTTTGTAGATAAGTGCATAAGCTCTGGGTGTTGCTTCACAGAAAGCTGCAGATGAGCTGGTTCCTCCCCACACCGTGCCGAGGGATACAGCCACATTCCCCTCCCCTTACTGAGCACCTGGAAGATCGCACATGAGCCAGGAGAATCTGTCACACTGGCATAAGGSAGGATGAATAATCCTGATCCAGAACTTTTCAACTTCAGCCAATTAGTGAGAGGGAAAGAGTTGAAAGCAAAAAAAAAGAGCTCCCTGTGGACATTTCCACTTGCTAACAAAGGAGATATGTGCACAACTAGCACATCTGAAGCTTTGGAAAGATTTTTTTTTTCTGTTGTATTACTCCCATCATACTGATGCTTTATTAGTAACAGTTTAAAAATATGAATCCAATGTCAATCTATTTTAGAAGAATAAACATCTGTGCCTGATGGGACATGTGCATCAAACTTAGTTCAGCTGCATGACACAAACTGCATGTTCAATCTGCATTTTCAATCTTAATTCCCACTGTGAACCTATTGCTGAAAAGGAACTGGAGAGAAAGTCTATTCCTTTATTAAAGGAAAGCAATACTGTATGTTTTAACAAATACGACAGTAGAAACAAAGAGGAAGTGCTTTTGTTAAATGTGTATGAATTGTTCCCCTATATAAGGATCTTTTCTTGAACTAAAAGCGTGTCAAGGGAATTGAGAGCATTGCAGCGAAAGCAAGTCAGTTTTGGGATGTAACAAATCGGCGTTGATAACAACAAAATCATAACAAAGAGGCAGCGCATTCCTTGTGTGTGTGCAGGCTGCATCCTTCACTGACTTCAGCAGAAATTCAGTATGAAAATACATAGGAAAAGTGCTTACCTGAGCTAAGATGAAAATATTAAAATGTCCAGTGAAAATAAAAGCTATAGGGGCTGCAATGAAGAGAGAACCAGGAAAAAAAAAAGTGCTAGTGTGGTGGTAATAGTGATGAAAAAGTGAAGCAGGTGGGAATAAATAGAGGCTTGCRTGAGCCACGGTAATATGAGCACCCTGAAAAACCAGTGATCCTTGAAGCAGTGTTTTGTCCCTGTACTGTTTTCATTTCATGCTGTCCTTCTGTCACTGAACTAAACACCGTTCGTGTAAATCTGCCACAGGTCTGCAGCTCTGTGCCACTCTCTGGGGATAGTGGAAAATGAAATGATCTCATCTGTACATTTTTTTACCTGTCCTCCCTGGTCACTGGTGCCCCTGGGATGGTTTGCCCCATGGATACTGCCTCAAGTTTGGGGGAGAGAGACAATAAATGGAGGCAGGAGTTAGTTCCCTGGAAGAGCAGAAAGTGCTCTGCCTGGTGGTCCTCCTGGGGTGCTGCAAAATCAGCCTTCTGGGAGAAAGGCAGTAGGAGGGAGGCATAAAAACAATACTAATGCTACAGTCATTTGTGTGGAAAGCTGGAAAAGCAGCTCATTGCTATTGTCAAAGATGATTTTGTGATTATCTGCATACAAAGGACTGATTTTTTTTCCTAAGTTGTTGTCTGTTTCCCTTTTTTGTCTCATTTTCTTCATCTTACATATCAGATGGTACTTTATGATGGCGAGCRTTGCCCACAAAAGGCACTCACAGAAATTGCATTTTTTTTCCAGGGTTTCTAGATGGAGATCATGAGCAGTAGTGTTTGTAAATTTTAAGGGCAAACTGTTTATTTGCATTTAGGCCTCTTTTGCTGTTGATTTCACCTCACAGAAGATTCAAATGGAAATGCAGGATATCAACCACACAGATAGCTAAGGAAATAGATCCTGAATAGACTTTCCTACAGCCCCATGGAAAATTAGTGAGTTTCTGGTCCATATAGTGCTGTGACAAAATCCAGAAGAGAAAATCTGTTAGCGTAAATGTTTGCTTCTTAGGTAGGAAAATATACAGCAAAAAAAAAAAAAAAAAAAAAAAAGGACAAAACATTTTTATAATTCTTGTAGAACAGGCAAGCTCTTAGACTTTCAGGTTACATCTATAACTCATTAAACATGCCCAGTACCATTTTCTAGCTTAGATGCCAGCTAGCATGGAGCATTCCACATCCACCTTCTCAAACTCTCCTGCCCTCCATGTTAAGAGGCTACAGTCAGACTGCCTGCTAGGAATAATCTTGTCCTAATTGCTGAAATGCTTGGGAATTGCTTAGGATAGTGTAGGTCAGCAGGGTCTGAAATCATGTCACAGATTACTCTGAGTAATACTATAAATGATAAAGTTCCAGTGTATAAGAAAAGTTCCTGGCATTGTTTTACTGGGATAGATGTACCCAAGGAAAATCCAAATACAGGATCTTATGTAACTCCACTGGATACTGCAGTTTCTGAGAAATGAAATGTCAGAGGGCTCATGAGTCTTATACCGGAAAATGTGCATTTTCCCTGGACATTTTATGATCTTCAGAAGGGCAGCTAGTAGCACTTTAAAGAGAAATCCTCTGTAAGCAGTTCTGAGCTCTTTAGGATAAAAGCAGGTCTATATTCTACGTGTGTTTAGCACAACAGATGGTTGTAGTACTGCACACTATTTACCAATAATAATGTAGCGTGTATGGCTAAAACATAATTCTTAGTCTGACCATCTATTGCCAACATAAGTTCATATCACAACTCTACAGTGCTCTCTCAAGGARATGTTATTTTCATTTTATGGGAGAAAAAGTTGAAGTATCAAACATATTAAGCTTTGTGTCTAGGAATTCAGGGGCCTTGTCGCCACATCAGAAGTCAGCTGGACACTCCTGAACCCAAGTTCCACAGAAAACTCTGAAATAACTCTATTACTCTCAGAAGCGTAATCCATGTCACCTACCTAGAGTATGCCCAACTTGGAAGCAGAAATATCAACTTTAAAGTCAGGGCATTAATCATAGGACAAGCTTCCTACATTTTTCCTTTCTCAAAGAGATTTTAGAAGGAAAAAGTGTCACAAATTGTTTGCAAAGAAATATTAAAACATACTTGTTTCTGGTGATCTCTATAGCTGGAACCACCACCCAGAACTGGCATTAGTAACTACACCTTTCATGAAAGGAGTTTCACTGTAGAATTAGAGACATTCACATCAAGAGTGTGAAAGTCCGGCTCCTCTATGCAGGATCTTTTCCAAACAAAGCCCTGTCCAGCCACCTCTCATCCATCTCACCCAAGAACACACAAGTACTATTTGTTATCCTCCTTTTCAGCCTGCACAGCTTTGTTTTCTCTGGCTTGTATCCACAAAAAGAAAATATAACAAAGGAAAAGTCAAGAATGGATTACAGCTCTGAAAGAGATTTAATGACAAACACATTGACATTTGCTCTTTTATTTTTACACTTGATTTTACTGGTTTCAGTACAGCATTCTGCTAGGTGATATGTTAGATTTTGTTTAGTACAAATATCCAAAGCATATGATGTGATCCTACAGTGCTGTTTCACTCTAACATTTCTCAGTGAATTTCTCTTCCCCTTGGCCAATTGTCTTTCCTAGCTGAACTTAAAAAGAAATTTCCAAGCTTTAAAAAAAGAAATTTTGTTGATTACTAAAAGCTCTTTTCAAAGAAGACTTATTTTCTTGTTTCCCACACCAAATTCACTAGGAGGTGTACATATACTAGTGGATAATGTTAGCTTACAGGGAAACAAGATATGGCTTAATTTCTAGGAAAGGTTAGTATATTTGGCCTAGGAGGATGTTTTTGTTATGGACACTAGGATTATGGACAATTCCCCTGCTTCATCCTGCATAAGTTGAGACATTAAAGTGAGATATCTAAATTGGAGCCTTGTTTTATTCTATAAGCAGCAGATACAGACAGACACGTTTCTTGCCTGTATAGGGAGCGGAGGAGTATGAATCCCTAGGCAAGTTGRTCTGGTGCCTAAAGTTGGGTGGAAGGAATCCAAGTTGAAGGTATTCATTTTGCAGATGGTATTTTTTTTACGCTAATAAAGCACCTAAGGCACAGGATATATTTTTCTTGACAATGAGAATAAAGGAATGGAAAGCTAATGTGATCTTTTGAGATACAAACAGGGAGACATGGAGGAAAAGCTCATATGATCCTGGTGAGACCATCCCAAGAACTTTGATAAACACGGTAGGAAACAAATTTTTAAAAAATAAGGTATGGAAGAAACTATAGAACTGTCTGGAAAGTCCATCTCTACAGAAAGATACGGAAGGTCAGCCTATAAAATGAGCTATGTTACTTATAATCTTTCAGTCATATCTTTCAGTAGATGATTTCTAGCACTGTCATCAACACAAGCGCAGTTTCTGTTCTTGTAAACCACATAGCTGGTTCTAACTAGATACATGAAGACCATAAAGGTCACTGCCACACAAACTCTGTATAACTGGACTGGACATCTGCCTAAAACAGATTCTCCAGTTCAACTGCACTCAGTGATGGAAGCACTCTGTGGGAGTCTTATGGCCTAATTTATTCAGGTCATACAAATAGTTACTACTGACTGTAAAACATATGAACCTATAAAAATCCTGTTCCCTTATCCCTAACCTCCCTTTTTCCTGCTGATATTCACAAAATGGTACCTTTGCTTTTGATTCAATTGAGTCATTTTATTGACAAGTAATTGTAACTCTTATTTATTAACTGTAGTGTAGTAGTGCCTAGTATTTCATTTATCTAGACGTGTGTCCACATTTTCACAGGATGCAAAGATAAATTTGCATTAAAATATATTTGCTAAAAAGAGGTCATTCCATCCTTATGATTTATCTTTAGGTAGTCAGTCAGTTACTSTAGAATGATATAAGGTTTTGGGTAGTTTCCATGGCAGAGTTACAGCACATGTTTAGCAGTGCTAAGCAAGTACAGAAGCTGATGCACACTGAGACCTTTGATGGGAAGTAAGCCAGCAGCAGCAGCAGGGTCTGACCAGTATCATCCTGCAACAAAGTGCTGGAACCCAAGGAGTATCACTGTCAGTCCCTGTCTATGAAACACTCCTCTACAGCTTCCCTTCTCCTTGATTCTACACGTCTTGTGGCTCCCACCTATACGGAGATCTTTTAAGATTGGGAGGTTGGACCACTCCAAGTCAAGATGTCAAGATGTTATTTTCCTTTGCAGAGAAAAGAAAGATGGAAGAATACAATATAGATGAAGAAATGTAGAAATATAAAAGAAAACACAGAAGAACATAAAGATGTGGTATTTACTTACAAAATTTCACAAATGATTGGATCCTCCTGTCTCTACCGTAAGCCATGGTGAACTGATTAACTGTGACACTTTTTCCTTTATAAGACAGAGAAATAATACAAGAAAAYCATTCATATTAAACTGATTGGAGGTCAACTAATTAACACTACACTAGCATAGAAAAGGAGGTTAATTAGGGAGTTAGCATCTTTCACATGGAAAACAAAAATTGGGCAGGGGACACTTCTGAAGAAACTGGCCACAACTGATCTGCTTCTTGATGAGTCAACAAAGGGAGTTGTGTATATATCAAACATCTAATTGCTGGAAACTACAGCAGCTAATCTCATCTTATCCACATATGTACCTGCATCTTTTCTCATAATGTCCCCACACCTGTGCCATTTATTTTCCTCAATAAATATTATAGGATCATCTCTTCCAAAGTGTCACATTAGTGAACGATCCCATTAAATCCCCTTAGAAAACATTGACTCTAGATTAAAATTAGCCTAAATATTTCCATCATCACAGTTAAAGCAGTTATTCTTCAGATGTCTCTCATAATTTACACCATTTTGCTATTTCAAAGTCAAGCACTGCCTGTACACTAATGAGTTTCATGGCGTTTTACAGGACTGACTTATTATAATACTGACCCACTATAAGCAAGGTCCTAGTGCTTTTACTACTATGAAAACATGTATCTCTGGAAGCATTTTATAAGTTGCGAATTCTGAACCTCTATCATCATTTCTATACTTCAATATATCATATTTTCTTTGAAATAGCACTTTTAGCTTATAATCTTTTTTCATTTCAGAAGCATTTCCATCTTTGGGCAAACTGTGCATTTTGAATATTTGATGAAATGACTGCACTTTTTTAGGTGATGCTTTATCCTGACCCCAAAGAGATTCTGTCAGCCCAGCTAGGCTACATAATATTTAAATACTCAGACCTGACATGCCCTAGGGGTGCAAAGATCTTACACAGCTCACAAAAGTCAAGGACTTTCTCCTCTTTTGCAGCATGACATAACTATGGTGTTTCCAAACATTCTTCTATGCAACTGTTCTCCGTTCAGTCAGCTAAGGCATATGTCTGGTAAGGAGCTACTCTTCTCTCTCTGCCATAAAACTCTGGTGAAAGCTGTCAGATAAACTTTGGTCAAAGCTCTACTGATATAAACAGAGAAGAGCTGAGGAGTGACCAGTAGATATAATAACCCTTAGTGAGAATTTATCCTTCCCTTGATCTAATATGGAACAAAATTTGGAGCATGCTACAAAGCACCTTCATTTTGAATTATTATTTATTGGATGTCGAGGTGTCTTGCTTCACTTCACTTACCAAAATACTCATTTGTTGAATTTTGCTTATATCAAGGCCACCTGGTTCATAGGGATCAACAATATTTTTACTCAATGCATAAAATTAACCAAGCAATTTTATCTTCACAGCTAGMTTAAGTTTGTTGATTTGTTAGAATCATCAATGAGTGTGGAATGAAAGAAATGAGTTCCATTTCTCTTTTCATTACAGGAAACATGTCTGAGTAGGAAAATGACTGTTCCAAAGCAATGCTCCATATATATGTCTCATTTTAACTTATTAATTACAATAATGGGCAAGTTAAACCCAGTTCTTCTCTCTTTATAGTTAGGCTTGTGAAAAAAAGAAATAAAATAAACAATACATTTCAATGCAAGCACTTAAGAAAACAAGGCACTTGAGATAAAAACACCATAGCCTCTCCATCACTGGCCATCCTTTCCTCTTGAATTATTTTTTTGTAACTGTGATCAGACTATGTCCTCAAAATTCTCTTCCCAGTTAGAGAAGAGAATTTTGCCACGGTGGCAAAAAACTGCTATGAGAAAAGGTGCTTTTATTAGAATAAGTCATCATTCACTATGGAGGAATTTTCATTCCATAACGTCATATAGCTTTTCAAGACTTTGATACTAATGCAAGGCTATTGTGCAAATGTGTTCCTGGAAATCACAAAGATCAATGAGGAATATTTCAGCACTAAAGTAACTGGTTAAAACTATAGTAAAAGTAGAACGATAAAACTTCTAATTAAATAAAGAATGTAAGATTTCTCAATCTCAGTTTGCCCCCTTTCTGAAAACTGTATCACAAGAATGATGAATTATGAAGAAAAGAATAAATGGAACAAACGCTGAAAGACAAAATAAAATTCATATGGATGTTCATATGTCTGAAATACAGACGTAACTCATCTCTCTTTCTGATACTCAAATAAATAATTTTTATACAAGGGAAATCTTGTGAGCTAATCTGTTTGAATTTCACAAAAATCAGAGACAGATTAGAAATTATTATCTGCAATTGAAATAGAGATTAGCACAGTAATTTTTAGGTGGATACTTGTTTACATGAAGAGAAGATTATAGCAGATCATTCAAAAAAAGAGTTGTCTGTCAATTTATGCTTTCACTGAGCATCCTTAAGGATAAGTCTTGAGATCTATTTAATTTTCAATGGTCATTAATTACCTGAAAACTGTCTGCAAATTCCAAGTGGCTGAATTGGAGGTTTTACCAAAACAAATTTCCCTGTTACATGATTCTGAGGCCTCGCAGATAAAGGATGAAAGTTCATAGTAAGTTTAAGTCACACATGATCAGAGCCATTGCTCTTTAGAGCTTAGCTGTCAAAGCTAGGATTCTGAATCATCTTGGGAGGCTGCAGCTTCTCTTTGTTCATTATATAAAAGCCTTATAGTCCCCAGGTTATGGGTGTAAAGCAACTTAAAGAAGTCAATACGAATATCGCTATTACAGATGTATAGCAAGATCTCTTGGTTCAAGTGTAGGGTCGTGGTTCCATGCCTGGAAATGACTAAGGTGAAAAAGATCTGAGTGAAATGCTAAATCACAATATTAAGGCCTAGGATGTAGAAGGAAAGCTATTTCATGCAAAGATAGGGAAATATAAACACTGTTGTCAGAAGCAGCATCAAGACAACATTACTGTACCGTCTGCAATTCCACTGACCCAGAAACATAGTTTTGAATCTTGACAGATGACATGTGACTGGAGAAGAGATCAAAGAGGATGATGTTAAGAGGAAAAGAAGAACCTGTCTTATGAGAGGAAATTAAATGACTTGGTTTGTTTAGTCTAGCAAATAAAGACTGAGAGTAGCCTGCTTCATAAATACATCAGAAGCATAAACCCTGAAAGGAAGAAGTACTATTTAACCTGRAAGTCAAGCTTAGCACAAGAAATAATTAACCACAAATACATTACATTTGGCATACAGAAGAAGGTTTGTAACCAGAGTGGGTTGTGTGACAGTCTTCAAGTAGCAAGAAATGTGCCTTATTTCAGAATGAAGTTTGACCCTCTAATGAAAGGGTGGCTGGAACATCAGGGGACAAGACATAAGTAGTCAGGAGTTTCTTCGAGACCTGTTTCTTACTTTCCCCTATTCTCCAATCAGAAGTGGTTTCTCTGTAATTCTTTAAAAAATGACAGTAAATTAATGGCTAAAGAAGAAGCAATTGATATTATGTATTTAGATATTCAAATAATAATGACAGTGACTCTTACAGATGACTACTATGTGAATCTCAGACTTACAGCAAAAGATTAATAGTGGGATATATCAAAATTCTGTTTTTCAGACTATAATTCTCTGTTTGTGTTCTTTCAGTTTTACATCCAAAGTATCTGGCATWGGGCATTTTGAGAAACAAGATACTATACTAGATAGCCCACTACATTCATAGGACTTGCCTATATGGCAACTCCTTAATTCGTGTATATCCAAAGGTTATACAGCTGAAATGTATTATCTTAGTCTTGGATTCTTTGCACTTTCTGTTGTGATTTTCTCTGACATAAACCATAGCAAAAAAGCCTACATGATTTCAACACTAGGAGATTGCAAAGTAAACCATTTTTACATACCATGTCTGGTAACACTTTAAAATAATAGCCCAGTTAATTAATGATGAACTACAGTGAATATTCTTATACAAGTATATATGACGTTCCTATTAGTGCCAAATGAGTTCATCGTGATTAATGTTATTACAGTACATACCAGTGAAATTCATAAAAGCCATTATGCTGAATGGTTACCCAACACCAAAAAGCATTCCCCTCCAGCCAGCAGCCCACACTCAATAAGGCAGATGAACTAAGTTCTATTCTAAGATCCATAGAGTTACATTATTACCAGCTTGGTATGAAAAACAGGCCTTTAAAGGAGATCTTTAGAAGAACCTTCAGTTTTAGGAATTCATTCACAGTCAGGCACAGTGCCTTAAGTGTTTAAAACTCAAGCAACTAAAATTAGGAATTTCAGGGCTTGACTTTTTAGGGTTGGCAGATAGCTGCACTGCCTGGTCAGGTAAACCTTGTGGACCTGTGCATGCTCACCCTCTTTAGACATCAGCCATCTTTTACGATGATGTGCAGTTTTAAGCATCCATGACTGAGAATGGAGGTCACTACTGGACCTATGTGTCCCTGTCGTGTGACTCATGCAAAGATAGGGCTTGGAAAATAGGGTATTTACTTTCAAAGTAGCTAGAATTTCAGAGAAAATTAATATTAAATCTGAGATATTTTAACTGGAAATGTTTCCAATGATAGTAATTGTCCCCATTATTTATAGTGAAATGCAATTAAGATAATTATAAGGGGAGTTTTCTCACTAAAATAAGATTAAGGAAACAAAAAAGAAAACCTATTAGGAATATCTTGCTGAGTAAAAAGTAGATAGCCTCAAAAATTTTCAGTGCAAAAGCAAAACAAAACCCTTAGAAACACATCTATATTCGTCTAAAGAATAAACATTCTCGGTAAATTGCTGCCAATTAGTGTTCATAACTTTCTTCCCTTGTTTTACACTCTGGAATATCTGTCATTTACACCTTCAATTTATTTGTCTGATCTTATTTTTTCTATTTTACCATAGCTTCTTCTCTTCTACAAATGCCCCTACACTATCAAATGTTTAAGCATGATTTTAGTGTTAAGCTTACGAGTAGTTCCAGTGACTACTGTCTCTAATCATATGCTGATAATGAAAACATGCTTAAATGCATGAGTTCTGGCACACTTTCTCTTTAGTCCTCTCCTCAGAAGCTGAAATTTGCCTTCAGTTTCTCCATGCTCCGCAAAATCTCCTTGCAGGCCTGGTTGCAGTATTAGCATTTAAACTCCTAAGAATTAATTTACATGTGATTTTCCACCTAACCCATCAGGAACTTTCAAGAAAGGCTCTTCACAGTCTCAGAATCTCAAATACCTCTTGTATCACAGAATTCACATCATCAGTTTCAGGACCTTCTACATCAAGGCTTACTAAAAAACAGCTAATGTTCTCTTTAATATCCTGTTAATCTCTGGCAAGGTAACACTATAAAATGTCTCTCAGGTCAGCAGAACCTACATAACTTAGTGCTTTATAGGTTAAAATYAGCCAGTGAACTGTAACTAGACATGCAACCACAAGCCACAATCTGACGTAGTACTGATGGTCGACTRTACTCCAAAAGAGGCATTTTGAAATATAGATCTGAACATAAAATATTGACACACTGATGTTGCTGAAGGACCTAGCTATGTAAGGAAAAGGGTTATAGCTTGAGAACCTGATCTAAATTCTAATCTTGACTCAGTCACTGATTCATTCTAGCCCATATGTGGTTCAGTTTTGTAAAGCACAAGGCATGGGTGATACTTTTCCATTTAAGTAAAGTGCTATGATTACATGGAAGATCAGATAAATGTATTATTTTTAGGATATACAGCAATGGTGGAGTCACAGAATTCTCCAACCTTAAAGAATAATACGAAACAACCAAACTCAAAGGACAGGCATTCATGGTCAAAATTAGCTCTCCGTAGCTGATGACACTGCCTATTAACAAGCTTGTCCCAAATTTCCCATTTTAAGCCCATGTGCAGTGGCCCTTTACCACAGTTTAACAGTTTTGACTGATACCTATGCATCTCTACTGGCAGCTGCTGGAGACAAGACATAGGCTCAGGAGGAACTCTGTTCTGAGCAGCATGACTATTTCTGTATTTTTATTTTATGTACCTTGCATAGCAATCTAGCCCTGTCTCTGTAATCTAAGGGAAGCTATTTATTCCAAGCTTTTCCCAGGCAGCCATTAGTACTGTATTCTTCATTACAGCAGTGGCCAAATGATTTGCATAACTACTAAAGATTCATAAATGTCACTAAAGGCAACAAGACTTGTACATTGAGCATATACAAGGCCCAATATTGTGATAAACTAGACTCTGGTTATCTCAAATCAGCCCCTAAAATTTGGCATATTATATTTTACTTCAGTCTCTCAAAGCTTTTGTGATAATTCTGCCCTGTACCTGAAAGGGGTGTGGAGAAGATAATTAACTCTCCTGAAGTCTGGATCTACATAGCCTCAGATATTAAAGTCATGAGCAGAAGAGAAACATGAGCAAAGTAATAACTCTCTCTTCATGGTTTGAATAGGTACATAGGTACTTAGGCATACGTTAAACAATAATTCACCCCTAAGTGAATAACATCCTTTCCCTCTACTAAAAGTGGCAAAGGTCCCACTGAAACAAAACATACTGGATCATGCAACTAGTGACTGTGTCATAAGCACATGAGATTTTAATTCATGTTGTAAGGACAAGAAATTTCCAAACTCTTGAATATTTGACATTGCAACCTGAATAATATCTTTTTAATATAACTTTGGATAGTTAATTTTCATTTAAAGGATCTAGAGCATTTGAGAAATKGACAGATGATTGACACATTGGTCAGGCATTTTCTTTGATGACTTGGATTTTATTGTTGTAGCACATATAGTCTTAGTACTATCATAGCAGTTATTCTCCATTTTTCCATAGTTACACCTTTATGTCAAGCCACTTATGAATATATTTCCGAAGGAAAGCAGCCCAACGTTCAACCAGAGCAAGCTTTATAAAAAATTGTGGAAAGCAGAAATTAATTCTGACATATCTGATCAGCAATTTGTGGCATCACTCATCTCAAATTCCCCAGACAACTGCAACTAACAAAAGATGATAATCATTTTTAAGTATGATCTTCAACTGGAAATAATTTTCTATCTTCCATAGTCCTCTACTCTCCCCAAAATAAAAAGCTTTTTACATAGTAACATCTTTAATCTTTTCTTTTGTCTCCCTAGCACATAATACAGATGGGCTGTGATAGGAAAATCTGGCCACAGTCCACCTCTCTCCGCGAGAATGAGAAACAAGAAATGATTGAAACTAACCCAACCTGCTCAATATGTTAGTTTCAAAAGAAAAGAAAAAATACAAAATATGAACCTTTCTATTCTTTGGCAGTTTTTGTTTGTGTGTTATTTTTATTTTTTGCTATTCACTTACAATTGCACTAACGGCCCTAAAACATTCCAGTGGTTTCATGCTAGTTATTGTGAGAGATGCCAAAGGCACTTACAGTCACATTTTCACTAGGAAATGGATGGGTGTGGGCAGCTGAGGGTGGTGGTGGAGGTCGAGAGGCTAAGAAGAGGTGATACAGGTGGAAGGAAGGCTTTTGGCTAGATTAMGAGATTGGGGCAGGAGATATATGATCAAACATACAAACTCTCTTAATACTAATCAGAGGAGAGAAATATGCTTTCCTAAGGTATAATTYATTTCCTTGTCACACAAATATCTAAAATGGGTGAAAAGTTTCATGTCCTAAAGGTGCCTGTTTCTTTCCCCTGAGGCTAAACAGATGAAAGGTGACAATGTCAATGTAGCTATACACATCGCTGAAGTCTAAAATTGTCTTCTCAATATCTTGTAAAGAGAAATATGCAATGAATTTATGACTTGAAACAAATAAACCAAGCACTTGGCAACAATAAGTAAAATTTCAGAAAGGGTGCAGTCTCTGATGAATAAACAAAGTCCATTGGCTTTATCTACATTTATATTTATCTACACTCCAATAAATGGCACTTTTTATTGAGTTATTCCTTCCTTCTCAATAGATAGCACAATGATTAACATTCCTTGGCAAATCTAAGAGAAGTTCTGGTGTCAATAAAATCTTACTAAATTGAGTTGAGTTCAAATGATAAATGTTTCATTCTTTTCTATCCCAGTTCCGTTATCAGTCAGACAGAATTACAACTGGCAAATAATTTGTCACAAGTTATTTAGCTCCCTTCACCATCAGCTCTGATTGTTTGAAAATGTTAATGAACTTCTCCTAAGACAGTGAGATACCTAGTTACTATACATAACCTCCAAGTTTTAATGTGGCTTATGTAGCATAGGCCAGTTGTACAAACAAATAAGTAAAATTTAAAACACATTCTATTTTGAATACCACAGTTTCCTTACGGGCAGTTTAGTGCAGCATATTTTTCAGATTTCCTGTGTGTTGCATGCCACTGTGATGTAATCTAGCAAGATGCTCCAAACTGTGACAGACATTTTCAAATGTGAAAAATATGTTCCCTGCCCCCCAGAAAAAAAAAAAAAAAAAAAAAAAAAAAAGAGTTAATATCACATCAGACTTCAACAACCAAAAAAGCTGGGCTGGCAGGTTTCAACCACGTTTTTATGCCATCTCAGTTCTTTAAGGGTGTATAACTATGGTAATATGTACAGTGTAAGAACTTAAATATATCACAACAGAAACAAATGAACGTTCAAGTTACTGAACAGATCAGACTCCACTGTTAAGATGAGTGCTCAATATCTGACTAACCACCTTCTTAAAGGCCATGTATCAATAGGAATACATACAAAATTTAAGCAATACTTCTCCATTTRGTCTTAGCAAGGCTTTAGCTAGTGTGCAAGGTACAGTTTGGGACATTACACTTCAAGGAGAGCCAAGCCTATTTGAGAGCATTAATTTGAGCATGAGGAAGCACAACTTCCAAGAGAAGATTCAAAGAACTGGCATGGTTTACTGTAGAGGCATTTGAGGGAAACACCATCTTTAGATACTCAAAAGTCTGAGGCAAACAGGACAGTAATAATCTGCTCTCCTTGTCTACAAGAATAAAAAATAATGGACTTCAGTTGTGGTGAGGAACATTCAGATACTATGGAAAAACTCCCTAGTGATAAGGATAATAAAGGACTGGAATAGATTTTCTTGGGAAGCTGTAGGCTCTCTGGAGGATTTTAAGAGAGAGTTAGGTAAGCATCTGGCAGGAATGACATAAGCTTAGTTGATTCTGCCTTGAAACACAGGACGAGACAACCTCTGAAGGTCCCATGCAACTTTATTTTCTATAAATCTCTGTTTCAGAAACCTGCAGCTGAAGGCATCTAAACATGTTTTGAGTAACATCTATTTTCATACAACACCTGGACTTGGGTCTTTGGTTTAGCTATAACTTCTTTATTTTAATTTTGATTGTTTCTTCTGGCTGCGTGGCCAGTTGAAGTGGTAACTTGACCACAATGCATAAAAATGTAGGCCTTAAACAATTACTACAACATAATAAGTTCATAAGAAGAGTCAACAGTCAGATTCAAAGACAGATGCTTTCACAGTAGAAGAAAATTGCAAGTTGCTAATGGTATGAATGATTAATCACTGAAATTTTCCAACACGGAGAAGGAAGGACTATTCCCTTTTGAAAGCTTTGACTAAAGACGGAATATCTTTTAAGAAGTTAAAGTTTAATTATATTAATTATTAGATTCAATAAAAAATAAGTTATTGTGGCTGTATTGCACAAAGATCAGAGTTTTTTGTTATGCTGCTAGTCTTTTTGTGTTTCTCTCCTAGTACTCTATCTTCTTGATTGAAATTACTCATATTCTATAATCAATTAATCTCTCTCTACTGTTTCTTTAAACTAAAAATTTGATCAAAGTAGGTACTTTGAGGTTTCCCACCTCAGATATCAAATATTTTCACCAAATTTTGAAAAAAAATAAGATTTTCATAATTTAAAAATCCTTTGTATGTTTTAGGTTCTAAGATGATTTAGATTTATGTAATTTTCTACTTTTTACAACTACGTATCACTATAATTAGCTTGCATTTCAAAACAATGAGTCATTTTAGAGAATAAAAATGGACTTCAGGGTTTTAAAAATGTTAATATGAAACAGAGCAACAACTTCAAAATACCTTTCTGAAGATTCTGTCAAATAAAAAATATATTAACCAAGTAAAAAAATTAACAAACTTTTTATGTCCTCAAAACATCATTTTCCAATTAAATATTTATTGTTAAATAATCCCAAACCACTTTTTAATAAAATAAACTGTTCCTGTTCTTTAATTCTCTCACTGTAAATCCATTTTCTTCGGCATTCATATGGTTTGTTTTATGTAAAAACTCCAGCTTATCATCTTTCTTTTCGAAAAGTGGGTCCACACAGAACAAAGAGCATAAAATATCTTTCCAATCTCTGGGTCACTTAAAGAAATTATAATTTATTGGACCAAATTATCCAGATTATCCCAGTAAACATCATAAGAGATCAATTTGCCAGTATTCATATCTTTCACAGATGTTGGTAGCAGTAGATTCATRCTTACTTTCCCAGCATTGAGGAAAATGTTGCATCACATTGGAGCCAAAAGCCACCATCCTGGAGCTGTTCTGAAAACCCACGGACAATTTTTTTTAATTTTTTCAGGTAACTATAATAGATTCAGAATTTAGATTGTTGATGTTATACAGTGCTGATTCTTTAGTCAAATGACACCTGGTACAGATTAAAACACTGTAACACACACTCCATCTGTGCTCTTACCAAAATCAATTGAAATTGTCTTCTTAAAGAGTAAAGCACAGCTTATTTTCCTAAATTATTTTGTCAGACTTTCGTTACATCCATGTGAAGATTAATTTCCTAACAACTGTAATGCTGTACCAGATTATCCATCATTTGGCTGGAAGTGATACCAGGTAAACCAATCTACAACAGTGGATCAGCTCACTACCAATATCTGATTGTTGGCACCATATTGCAATTCTTCTTCTGTCCTGCAGGTTCCCTGATATCCCAAGACTTATTAAAAATAAGCATCTGTGAAACAGAGCTGTCCTCAGCCAACTCTTTCAGGATTCTTAGGTTTAAGTTAGCCAAGACAGAGGATTTAAAATTTTTTATCCCTAGTAGATCTTTTCTCTGCAGAGAAGGACCTGGGAGTGCTGGTGGATGACARRTTGWCCATGAGCCAGCAATGTGCCCTTGTGGCCAAGAAGGCCAATGGTCTCCTGGGGTGCATTGGGAAGAGTGTTGCCAGCAGGTGGAGGGAGGTGATCCTGCCCCTCTMCTCAGCCCTGGGGAGGCCTCATCTCKAGTMCTGTGTCCAGTTCTGGGCTCCCCAGGACAAGAGAGACATGGAGCTACTGCAGAGAGTCCAGCGCAGGGCTACGAGGATGATCAGAGGGTTGGAGCACCTGCCCTATGAGGAACGGCTGCGAGAGCTGGGCCTCTTCAGCCTGGGGAAGAGAAGCCTGAGGGGGGATCTGATCAATGCGTACAAGTACCTGAAGGGAGGGTGTCAAGGGGATGGGGACAAACTGTTTTCAGTTGTCCTGTGTGACAGGACAAGAGGCAATGGGCAGAAATAGAAGCACAGGAAGTTCCGCCTGACCGTGAGGGGGAATTTCTTCCCTGKGAGAGTGAGGGAGCACTGGCACAGGTTGCCCAGAGAGGTTGTGGAGTCTCCTTCTCTGGAGATCTTCAAGGCCCGCCTGGATGCAACCCTGTCTACCATGCTCTAGGTGACCCTGCTGAGGTTGGACTAGATGATTTCCAAAGATCCCTTCTAACCTTACCGATTCTATGATTCTGTGATTTTCTATTGTCTTCCTTACATACTGACAAGCTAGGAAGTGATAAAGTATGCCAAAGTGTATATTTTCAAATGGAGAAGAAAAATCCTTATTTCTGTACTTTTTACTTTATCATTGTCAATTTCATCTGGCTGCTCTAGTAAGAAGCCCAAATCATTCCTAAGGTTTCTTCTGTTCCTGATATCCTTATCCCTATCCTGTCACCAGTGATTTTTCCTATAACGTGTTTGATTTCTCTCATCAATTAGACAGATTTCATAACTTCTTTATACAGCTTTTTTTCAACTTTCTCTCTTTCTTATATTCTAAATATTCGAGGAAGATGACTGTAGCTTTGTTTCTCCACTGGGCTCAAATTTATTTTAGTAAATTATGTCCTCTGAGTGTGAAATCAGGACTTAATAGCCAAATAACAAAATCTTGTCAGGGAACTCCCAGTTTTCATTCGTATTTTTGCATCTCCAGTTTTCCTCTGAGGCAGCTTTCTTCATCATTTCTCCGTAACTTTCACAAATACACCAGTTGTTGGGACTGCTCTCTTTTAATATATTAAGTTACATATTACTTGCAACCAGATCAGGATCATTAGACTCACAGCCACTAAAGGCTGCTGTTGAGTATTTAATTCATCTATATCCATCAGAATGAGATCTAGAGCAGAATCACTCATTGTCAAACTCAGTATGTTTTGTGTTAGAAAACCATCCGCTATCATCCATCATTTTTAGAAGCTTTATTACCCTCTGCATGAAGTGAAGCTTCCACCAGTGCATCCTGGACTCTAGTCCCTCATGACAACTATTCTTCCTATATATTAAAGACAGGTGTTCCTTTGGCTCCATTCAGTGTGCTGTAACTGATTGGTGTACGTAATGATGTAACATTAGTGCACTGTCCTGGCCTTGGTTAATTAGTACATAGATTCATAGGCATTTAAGACTATGCATTTCAGAGTTCTCTCTAACCTCCCAGATTTCAGAACTTCAATTCACCACATTCGACCTTACTGCTATTTACAACTACTTTTCTGTATTTTTCATGTAGTCCTACAGACTGCTTTAATCAGAAATTAATGAAAAGCACAGGTGGAAACCATAAAAAGACACTTTTTTCAACTATATATGAGTTATTCTTAATACACATCTATTCATAACCTTTAAGATCTCAAAGGACTCTTAAGCTTCTCACCCAAATCTGCTGAACAACATAGGCCGGTAAGCCCCATTGCCTGTTCCTCTTTGAGCAAAGTTTGTTCTTGACTGAAATATTTTAAAGTGATTGATTGTCTATCACTGGTAAACCAGTAATGAACATTTTGCACCAACTTCATCTCYATTATGATGCCAGAGAGCAGAGTATAGATTACGCTGTGAAAGGTCAGCATCCTTTCTTTAAAACTATATCAACCAAAAGCCCACATGATTATTGTCCTCCAGAGTTTCCTCCCTAATAACCTACTGTAATTAATTGAGGTTAAATATATCATTTTATATGTATAATTCTAAATGTCACCACTAAATTCTACCTGTATTAGGTTGAGGRTTTCATCCTCTAATACTATGATGTTGAATATCAAAGAAGTTCTTTAGTAAATGAGCAATAACATTCAATCAAATGTGACTTCTGTCAATATTTTCTCATATCCCTTCATTGCTTCTTAACTAGAATTACTGTAATACATGTGAATATTATTTTAACCAGAATATAACAGTACAGCAGGAGCCTTGGATCCTTACATTCCAAAGGATTTATTTTTTAAGTGCCATGGATTTCTTCATTGGAACAGTATTAATTTTTGACAGCTTTTTAATTTAAAAAGCCTGCATGGCTCCATCATTTCACAAACTGGAGAGCAATTTTCATAATTATAATTGCACAGAAGCATGCACATAAACTTGGCAATCCCCATCTAAGCAACTAGCTCAGACTAAACTGAAATTGTTAATGCTCCTTTGCCTTGAACCAAGCCAAAGGGAGCTGGGAGAACTCATTTTGCTACCAAAGCTGATAATGTCCACTAAACTGCCAAATTTTGTAGTAGGTTCACTGAGGGCAAGAATAATCATAAATAATCTCCAGAACCAAATAATATTGTTTATGCACATTTTTTTAGTTGGAAATGGTTATGCCTGCCCCTATAGACCATGTGCCTAAATCTTTTAAGCCATGTCAGTTCCACTGATGAAGCAGGAAGGACAAGTCTTGCTATTGCTGATAAAAAGCCGTGGGGACGAATCAGTCTCCATGAACTGGAGCAACGTTAAGGTTTTCAGGTCATGAACACATGTTGTACACCCTCTGGCCAAGAACAGGGAACGAATGACACAGGAGACTCCATGCCAGCTCTCCATGTCTGAAAGCACTGACTATGTTGATGTGATGAGCCCAGATACACTGGCTTGAGAACCAGATTGCACCACAGGTTTAGCACAAAACATCCATAACACCCTGGGGAGTCTGGCTGCAGTTATCCTGTTAAGGAACCAAGGCCAAGTGCTAATGCTATCCACACTTGTGCTGCAAGTTGGAGCATGAACTCCCTGCCCTACTTCCCTGCTAGGTCAAGTCAAAGTCTAAAGCTCTCTGAAAAGCTGATAAAGTTTTAGTGTGAATTAAGAATTTTAAGATGCTTTTCCTTTATAATAACATAAGGCATAAATCTTTGGGGTTTGAGCCTCTGCTCTAGCATCAGTCTATTTTACTCCTAACATCGATATGATATTGATGCAAGGCAAAAGCCCCTAGTTCCCCAGGCTCACTGGATATACAGGTACAAGGCCATCACAATAAGTGAAATATTCTGCCCACCTTGAAAAAAATGACATTTTCATTTCACTTCTCATCCATACAAAGAGTCCAGACTGGCTTTCTTAGTTGCGAAATTCTCATCAAAGTGGAAAAAAAAGTGAAATTTTCAGAAAAAAAATTACAGACACACACACAMAAAATTCTCTTATTTGTGCCCTGTAAGCAAAGCAAATCAAGTTCATGGAGGTCATGGTCATTTTTTCCCTTTTTCCATTTTTTTCCCTTTTCACTGATAGAATGGAACTAGAATGGAACAGTGCTGTTTTTGGAAGGAAAAAGGCTACCAGTGAACCAAACTGGTGCCAAAACTCAGATACGAAAGCTAATGATTTTCAACTACATTACATGAATCTTACTGAACCACCGCAGAGGAAGTTCCAGCTGGTTTCTCTCCTTAATAGCACAAACTTGTTAAATGCTTCTTTGATCCATATCCATAGTGCACCATAATCAATACTTTCTTCTACATTGTCTTGCTTCTGCAGCAAGCAGGCCATTTTTTAAGTAGCTAAAAAAAAAAAAAAAAAAAAAAAGTAGGTGTTGTTTAGTTTCATGGTTCCGTGGTTCTGTTTCTAATACATAAGTTCTCAAATGTGTGGCAACATGCAAACACTGATAGGGTGGGGATTTTGTTAGAATATAGGTATTAGAATGTTTGTTACAGTAATATGGTAATATAGAGAAACTAATAGATTTTAATGCCTTGTATGATTTCCAATACCTTAAATAATTACATAGTACTCTTCTTGAAGCAGATAGTCAATCAAGAAAAGACACATTTTGATCTCCTGAAATATTAGCTTTTACCAATAGCAAAACATAGCTGATCTTTAATGCATTCCCCAAAGGCTTAGTCAATCTGCAAGCATTTCTTTGCCCTCAAGCATGCAGTTCTGCTCAGGGGGGTCACCACTTTCAGGCTAACAGTCATCGTGTTGGTGCACATGCAGCTGTGCTCTAAAAGGACTAGAGTGGGTTTTAAAAATCTATCCTATATTCATCTATCACAAACACACAACAGCAGCATAGGAACACACAATTGTACGCAGCTGGTACTTCTTGACCTATCTYCTGCATTTCAGTGTGATGTTTTGGATGATGCATTCATCAAGATCTGGTTTAAGGTCTGTAAAAACTCTTCAGAATCTTTCAAAATGAAAGGAATCATGTACCTGAAATGCAACAGCATCATTCTAATCCCACACCTGACTAAGCTAAGTGATTTCTATTTGTGGTAGTTTAACTAAATTCAGGCTAACTGCAATTTAAGTTTTCTATAGCAGGTTTATGAGGATTGCAGAAATAAGCCTTCCAAAATTGGATAAAACAATTCCGAAATCTGTTTCTAGTAAATTAATGTGTCTCATTGCATGAAAAAGACATTTTAAAAGTTCATGAAGACAGGACTCATTGCAATGCACTGTTGGCTGACCTTCATATGCTTCTCCTATTCTGCGCCCCAGAAGGCATTATATGCATGTAATTTCCAATATGGGAACAATTTGAGTTGTAATTAGGCAAATCTCAGAAGGTTCCGCCACTGATTTGTTCATTCTTTCAATATTATTCTATAGGACACACCAAAAACATTACATTAGGTTCAAGCAGGGGACAATTAAGAAAACTTTAATCCTGTTACAAGGGTATGTAAACATATCATCACTTCGCAATGGTGTTGTTATACTTTACATATTGGGCAGATGGGTCATATTGGCATTCTGGCATTTAGTATTGTACATGCTGTTTCCAAACATAATTTGCCACATTAACAGAAACATTTCCCATTATCATACCAATAGTATGACACTTTTCTCCTAAAAAGTGTAATAACAAAATATGTATCTGTTAAAACAAGTGAAATCATTATTTTCAGTAAGCCTTTTATTATGATGAAAAGAAGTAAAACCACTAACATTAAATTGGAYAGGTATTTTCACTAGATAACTGTAACAAACAAAAGTCCTCTTTATAGTGAAGGGAAAGTGTCATCTGCTTTCCTTGATATGTAATGTTTCTTTTATTTTCTTTTCAGAACTGCAATTTATATATCATTTATATAACATTTGTGTATATTTCAATATACTTCAACAACCTGTGTCTATAAAAATGTATGTAGGTGATTACAGATGTAGGTGTGTATATATATATGTATGTATATWTATTTATATATAATTGTTATGTAAGCAACATTACTATATGTACGATGATCTAAAACATCAAACCTAACATATACTGTATAATGTAGCTGAATTTAACTTTATGACATGATGATTTTTATCTGATATCCATTATTGTAGAATGTTTTCTCCATTCTTCAAACTCAGAAAGACAATTTCTTCTTTGGGTAATATTTAGGAAAAGAATCCTAAAGCTATTTTTGCAATCAGAAAAAAATAAATAAACAAGCAATTAACTACATACATATTACACTCTGTTTGCCGATGATCAGTTTTTATAATGCTATAAATGACACAGAGGTTGTTTCACTTTTACTTGAATTTCAAAGCAATTAATTTATCAAAGTAACTGTTTAAACAACAGAGTAATATTACAAATCATTTTAGCTAAAAAGATGTAGAGGAACTGATTCTCAAACTAAAATTACAGAGAAATATAAATGAAGAAAATTTAACAATTTCTGTGTGAGCCAAGTTAAGCTCCAACTGCTAATAAAACATAATGTGAAATCAGCAGCACTAGGTGAAATAGGATTCCAAATATACACTCCGTGTGCTATGCATTTAGCATTAGTCTATATCACTGTTGTGCTTGTAGTCTTCATTTTAAAAGAATAGCTCACACCAAAGATTCATTTAGGTGCATGACCAGTACAGGATACCTAGAAAAGAGCAGAATAACAAGGCAAACGTACCTTGATACTTCTCCTGCCACTTCCTCCCTCCTGCCAGTAATCAGAGGCTTAAGGGCTTCCTGAGCCAGAGATTATTTCTTCATTATATTAGCCTTTGAATACCCTTTTTTCCACAAATTCATCTAACGGCTTTTTTAAATCCACACAAGCTTTCAGCAGAAGYAGATTTTCAGAGATACTCGTTCTGTAGTTTAACTATCCACTGTTTATTTTGAGTTTGCCATGCCATCATTTCCACAAAAGCCCCCTTTATGATAAATGGTGACTAATCATGCCCTGGCCACTAAAATCATGCCACTTTTGATGCCTTCTACCTGAGGGTAGAAGATGTTCTACCCTCCTCAATCATCCAGCATACTGAATTAGCAAAATTGTGTGCTAAGAAGACTTGTATACATAGAAAAGTCTTGAAACTAAACATTCATTGACTGCTTAATTTGATCATCTTTTCAAGTGAAAAGTGTTTATCCTTCTTCTCTGGAATAAATGTGTACGCTTTTTTTTTCCTGAAAAACTGCACCTCCTTTCTTAGGGCTGTACTGTAAAATTCAACAATTTCTAAGCAAACTGATAGCAAAGACAATTAATAGCACCACTGTGTGGTTATAATTCAAAGTGTATGAAGAAAATCTCAGTTCATTTATATAGCACATGTGTGTATATGACAACTCTCAAATAAACGTTTTTAGAAATAGAACGGGTTGTATAGAYTTAGCAGGTGAAATCTCCTCTGCGAAAGGCTTCCTTTAAGCATAAGCCAGCCAGTAATTTAACAAAAAACATTCRCCTCCTCCGCAAAGTGAATCATATCACAGACCTGGTATTTGGGCACCACTGTTTAAAATGTGTCTGTTTTTCCAGCTGAATCTGTCAAAGTCAATGTGATGGTAGCATTCAGAGGCTGGAGCCAACACAAAATGGTGAGAACAAAAGAATACGTCCTCCCTACCAACCAAAACAAAACACAAACAAACAAACAAAAACCTGTTATTCATTAGGCTGATGCATGAATTCCAGCTTAAAAAGAAAGATTTACTTCCATTTTCATTGCTGTACTCTAACATGGATTGTCATCTACAATTATATTCTATAGGTGTTTGACTGAACTTTACTTATTTCTGAAAAAGAGAACACTTAATAGCTCTGCAGACCAGCTTTCGAAGCAGCTTTGTGGCTTCACACATTTTTCTTTTTTATGCACARCTCCAGCTAAATGTATTTAAGGGAAAACACTTCTTTTTGCATTGAGTTATTTGCAAATAGACTCAGACTAAACCTCTGACCGACTGGAACAGACGTAGTGACCACTTCCAAGTGGTTAAACGTTCATTCTTTTTCAGACGTGTGACAGAAATAATATTAAATTATCAGCTCTGAACAGCAGAAGGAGGGAAAAAWAGGAAAAAAAGAAAAGAAAAGCTTATTCCCTGAACTGTTCAGGATTGGGACCTCGCATGGGTCATACAAACAGATGTGCTCGGGACTGCAGTCAGCAAACTGCAATTGCCTTCTTTGGACTCTGCTTCAAGTTTGTTGGTCTGAGCTGAGAACACACACACATGAGATGAGTCCTCTTGGTAAAGCTCCGAAGTGGGGTGTCCCATATGCCCCCCTACAGCCCAGCCAGCACCTGGGATGCAGCCTCTCTCTGACTCTGTGGCTCCCTATGCCAGTCACTCACGGTCTAAAGCTTCATATATCTACCAGCAAATTCTAGTCTAGGGAGATAGGCTGTGGAGCTGCTCTCTGCCCCCAGAGTGTGCGGTTTAGCAGTTTTATCCTCAAATGAGCTCTGTCAAAAGGCAATTYCTCCACAGTTATAATTTATTACTCTCATCCCTCTCCCTTCCGCTAGGTCAACACACCCAGTGTGTCACTCACATACACACAAAGTCCATCGTGATGAGTTCTCTCGCACTAGGAGAAAAGAAAAATTAAAGATGTGCCTCAGGTGAATGAGTAGGAAATATGGCTGGGAAGAAGGATAAGGTCTGATAACGCAGACTGGACCCTACTCATGGACCAGTCATCCATGGCAAGGAGATGTGGAAAGGAAAGGGGAAGCCTAGAAACACCACTGAAGTTTCAAACAAATCACTCAGATAAACTATTAAACTTATTACTTGCCTTCCAATCTTGGAGGATCGTTTTGCAAGAAAAAGAAATTTTATTTAAATGTGTAAGCACAAAGTGACCTTGATAGGTATAGATCCTGCAAGCCTCATAGAGATGCTACAGCCCGAAACTGAGGTCATCTCCAGTTCCCAGTACTCAGCCATTGTCACAGCAGCAAATGACAGATAAATCAGAACTATTTCTCTGCCTTTATCCTATTTAATGTTCAGGTACTCAGTGACTGAACTGACTTTATGATGGCTACACCGTACCACAGCTGCTGTACCATACCTTTACCATGGTCCAAGTAACACAGTGGCCAAGGTTTATGACAAAACTGGAAAAACACAGCAATGACTTACGATTAGAGTATTTTGGTCAGCAAAAATGTTCCTCCAGTGCTAGTCACAGACAGCTGCAAAAACACTGTTTTCTGAGGCCACAGTAGTGAAATCAATTTGATTTTTTTTTTCAAATGAGTGTTAAACTGTATGCTGTATACACTCCGGGCTTGGACAACAAAAACATATAACGGAAACAAATCTTTAGGATTACAAATCTATTAGGATTACACAGAGTGTAAGTTTAACAAATATAGAGAACGTAATGAAGCTGGAATACTAAAATGCTATTCATTTCATTTTAAAAGAATTAACTTATGTATCACAACATCAAGCATAAGAGTAGTCCTTAAGCAGATATAGAGCCCAGTTCCGAGGTGTGTCTTACTAACTTGATATTGTATCAATTCCTTTTAAGGTAGTGAGTTTACTGGCTGAAATCAGTGCACATAGGGTAAAGCTCAGGCATGTGTATGCATCTGATTATCACCTGTTCCTGTGTATATGCATATTTACACTTAAATTTGTAATACTGATCTGAAATTTCAGCAGTCTCCCAAATCCAAACATGTAGATTTTTATACACTTTCAGTTAATATTTAATTCTTCAAAGCTTTCTTAATTGTCTATGCAAATGTGAAATTTTAATCATCTGATAAATTGGTTCATTTCTTTTAATTCCTCAAATGTTTAAATTTCTCTGCCTAGCTCTCCACTTAGTGAAATTGTAACTTTTGAAGAATTGATCTTTTAAAAAGCATTACTGGTGCCTGGCTTGGCCATATTTCATCTGCTGTTTGCATCACAGTAGAAGACATGAGAGCTTCACAATTGCAAAAGGCTCTCAGACACGATGACTACATTCGTACCAATAAACTAGGCAGCTCCAGGCCCTGTTCTCTGGCCCTAGGAACAGAATCATGCTGTCATTATATGGCCATGTGCATTTATTAAACTCTCCTGGCCTCTAAAATAGAGAGGCCACATCCAAACTGCCTTTTCGATGGTCCCTGGCCCAGGCTAACTCCTGAGCTAGACCCAGGAATAGTATGAGAGACTTTTCAGTAAGCCCAAGCCAAAACCATGCCAAGGACCCCTCTGACAATTTAATGATAGATACAACAGAGTTCCAGGGCTAAGGCCAGACCCCTGTCACTGTTAGTTTATTAGTATAGACATAGCAAATGGATGTGGCTAATTGCCCAAGAAAGATAGGCAATTCTAGGTCACACTATCCAGCCAACACCAGCACAAGTAGCCCTTCAAGTGCAGTGCATGCTCCCCTGGGAACAGTGTACTGGGAACTCAGGATTCCTCCACCCTCTGCATGCTACAGCATTAATCTCCCCTCAGGTATGTTGTTACACATTCTTTTAAGGAGCACAAACTGCACCATAACCCTGGTACTGTCCCATTTTATTTCTTGGTTGAGTCTTCCGCTGCTCAGCTTCCTCCACAGTGCTCTCCTACACCATGCCACTACCAGCAATACTCTTCCAGCATCTCTGAGCTGACAGATTTAGGCTATCAGAGATCTAGCACTGTATAAAGATTAGCAAGACTGAGCATAGTCACTGTATGTGGGCACATCTCACTGAAGCCAAGGAGAACTACAGGAAAACAACCAAAGAAAGAATTCACTCCAGTAAGATTTAGATCTTCAGCATATTCTATTATGGTATCATCACACGATTATGATATGAAACAGTGCCTGAAATATCTGCTGCTGAAAGATACATTCATAGTAACAGCATGTGTCGTTTGTTGGGAGCATTGTGACAAAAATAACTATCATATTGCTAGAAGTTTGATGCTTTATAAAGGCTTTGTGTCATGCAGCGGTCTTATATCATGCAGTGGGAGAGACTAAAATGATATTTCCTGGCTTCAGAGAGGAAAGTCTAGTAGTTAAACTGGAAAAGTTACAAAGTCCCAGGAGTTCACACTGTACTATCTACTTTTTGTTTTCACTTCTCCTGTCTCCCCTCCTCTTCTGGTGACACCTGTCATTTATCAGCCCACAAGGTCACTCCTGAAGAGGTTGGGGCGGGTGAACCTGTCATTGCTTTTGCAAATGCTGTCACAAGTCTTGCCAAGTGCCTGATGTTTCTGTATAGCCCCCTGCTGCTCCTCCCACTCAGCTGGGGACCATCAGCCGTTGTGCTAACAYGACAACTGGCTCGAGCCTTATGGCTCGATTCACCAGGCACATCAGCAGTGCAGTAACTTCTTTGTAGGCAACTTCCCACAGGGACTAAAGGGCAGGACTCTCTAACCCCGTGAGCAGGGTGTTCATGTGAAAAAAGGGAGTGCTGGGCCTTGTTCACTGCTTGTGATCTTAGGTACAAAACACTGAGGCAGACCACGGAACAGCAGGTTGCACCATCTGCTTTCTCTGTCCCTCTTTAATCTTTTCCTGCTGAATCTGGAATTCTGCCTCAAGGAACAGTCTCAAAATCAGGGAGATTTCCCCTTTCCCAAACAGCCTGGTGACTAGAACATTTTTCAAGAAAAAGAGAGGTAGGCTCCTGCCTGACCGAGATGGACGTGAAACCCAGATCACTCACAGCCTGGATAACTACTCTTGTTGCTCATAAATGAGGAGTATTAGACAGCGCCATCTTTACTGCCTATTTATTTGGACTAGTCGAGACCACTGTATGTTTTCTGTGGAGCTCACTCCTGTCAGGTTAGAGTTAGCCTGTTTTGAGCATGCCTTACAGGATCTAACATGTCTCCTTGACTGACAAATCCCAGTTGAACTGAAACATAAGGGCTTCTCTGAGCCACTCTGGTATCTGCAGTATGAGAAATTTAGGTGCCCATTTGTTTCAAAAGTGGCTTTGAGACTCACCGTCTTAAACTTGGATCCTTAGTTTCTGGCAAGTCCCACCCTAGGAGCCAAAACTCTGATGGTTCTGGCCAAATTTACATAAACAGGACAACACTTCAGACTTATTTTATTTAGAGTGAAAAACTTAAGTGAGAAACTGTATTTACCTAACAAAATCTTTCAAACAGGTCTAATTTTGGCTACTGTAATATTTCCTCACATTAAAGAAAATCTTTCTCTTTTCCAGTAAGACTTGCCATAATCACATTCATGTTGGTAGTAATAAATAGTAATTGTGGCCTTATCACTAGGTTATCATTTCCTGTTCTAGCAGTTTGCTCACAGGAAAAATAAGTAGCAGTGTTTTTTTTTTYGTAGAGCAAATCACTTCTCAAAGGGTCACAATTTTAGAATTTGCCATAAGAAGAGGGCAAATCTGAAGCTTAACTCACTGCAATGACTTCAGTGGCTTTTGGATCAAGAACCAACAGYGCTTACAACAGTCCCTTCAGAGCGACAAGCCACTGAGATGAGAGAAGAGCTTTGAAACAAAAACTGTCCTCTCGAGGACTGAAAAGAAGTGCCTAGTAATTTTTTTTAGACCTACTAGAAAGCTATCATTGGCAYTGGAAAGCACTATGATGGAGCACTTACCCAGAACAAACCAGAATTACCTAATCCCTAAAACCCCTTACATTTTCRGATCCACTTGCCAGGTCAGATATTTTCATTCTTCTATTTGGACACATCTCAGAACTTCAGTTCTGATTGTTGTTTTTTGCCACACCATAGCCCTATGCTATATGTGATTTCATGGTTCTTTTCCAGTAATTAACATAATACCAAAGGGCAAGTAAGGGTTGTGGCTGAAAATTAATGCTATAGCAAAGGCCCATTAATCACGGCTTTCTACAAGCCAAATTAACTACAGAAGGTAGTGCTGATAACATGACAAAAATTAAGTACAGAAAGCTGCTAAAAATATGTAAATAGAGCCTAAGCCTTTGGAACTTTTGCCTTAAAAGCTTTAAAAGGAACAAAACAATGATTTTAGTTATAGAAAACAACTTGTCAACTTTTTTTTCTATGCAGTATTAGAAACAGAAGACCAGCAACCAGCACAACAAAAATTGATATAATAACTTAGTGGATTGTTTTCTGTTTATTGGTTTCTAACGAGGATCTAATCTGTCAAGAAAAAAAGAAACTTTCATTTCTGATGCAATCTTGCTGTCTGTAGATGTGAATTTAAATTTATTTATGAACTATTATTGACTATTACAGACATACGAAGCTTGGAGAAGAAATAAAAACTTTCYCATTATAATTAATTGCACTACTTTTCATTTAAAAATCACAGTGTCCTTAACATTTGACAACAGTTTATATCTTCTGAACAATGGAAAAATTCTCTTTTGAGGTGAGTGCTAAATACTTTTGACAATGATCCAGAAGTCATTAAAGTCAATGGAAAGACTTGGACTTTGGATCATTTTTCAAAGAAAAGGAAGAGAAGAGTCTGTCTTCCTGAGGTGGAAGAAAGCAYCAACATGTATGTACAAAGATCTCTACAGAGTAGGCATAAAGAAAGGTTTGCTTATCTCTGAAAAGCAACCATACAAGGCACAAAGGACCTTTAATTTGCAATTTCATTTCTACAAGAATTTCATATAGTAAAAATCATTTAATCAAGTTAAAGAGAGAAGTTGATTTTCTCAGGAAGTCAGTTAAGAGGTCTAGGGACTTTGTGCAGGATCCATCTGTTATAACTTAAACAGTTGAAAGTTAGATATCTAAGCCTAAACTAGTTTCTCCAAGGTCCTTTTATGGTCAAAGAGAGAAATAGCTCCTTCCAGTACTCATCTTACAGTCAATACCTAAGGAAGTCAGAGGTATATGCTGGAGATACCCAATTCTCTGGCTGAGAGCTGAAGGTGGTTACTTCAATTTTATGCATGTAACTTTAGRCTCATACAGCGAGACTCAATGAGTTTCTAAGTGTTTGAAGATTGATGCTTAAGTCAAAAAGATATCAGCCAAAAGAAGACATATCTGTACTGTTCATCATACAAAGTGAATAAAAAACTCTGATCTAGCACAAAACCTAAAAAAACCTACTTGGAAACTCATTACTTCTATAGAATACTGTGAGGGAAACAAGGTAGAAAAATGTGGAAGAAAAAGGGAAAAAAGGGAAAAGGTAAGATTTTCTACAGAGCATTTTGACTTTTGAAGTGAAACTCAATAAAAAGTCAGTTTTCCAATGAAAGTAATTTCATTATGGAAGAAAAATCTAACCAAAGAGTTTTAATTAAAAACTCTCAGTGTTCCTTCAACTCATCTAACATATTAACTTAAAGCTAATTTCTTAAGGAGAAGAAAATATTTTCCATAAAATTTCTTCACCATTTTAAGCAAAATTTTGATATGAAAGTTTCTGAAATTCAGGGTGGATATGTTCTGTGTGTTTATAYATATGTGTGGGAGAAAATGAGAGAGAGTCCATCTGTCTTATCAAAAATTATGTGGATTCAAATCAGAGCCTGACATGTGAAGCCAACACAGATGTTTGAATCAACAAAAAGCTTTTCACAAAAATGCTTGAGGCTTTGTTTTTCTTCCAATGCAAAATTAAACACTCATATTTTGAAATTGTTTTGGAAATAGAATCTACCAGAAAGTCTTTTTTTAGCCTAAATTGCTTTGGTTATATCACAGGCATCGTCAATGTGTCATATAACTGCACTTCCYATCGCCATCCTCTGCCCTACTCTACCAGCTACATTTTTTTGCCTAAGGTAACTGTAAACAGTGAAAGAAGGAAGAGGAAGAGGGAAACAGTCTGACAGACTCTATTGTTAACCATGGTGCGAATTCAGAACAGCTCTTCTGACCAAAGGAACATTCCACTGGATTTACATTGAAGTAAATTAGAGAAGAATTCACTGCAATAATATAAAAATGTTTAGAATTTTAATAGGAAAAAAGCTTAAAAATACAAAGGGAACACTGAGGCATCTTTTTTACATTACCAGTGTTTTTAAAACTTTATCAGGCTCAAATTTAGCTTTTAAATATAGGTCAGAATCAGAACCAGGTTTCAAGTTCACCAACCCATCCATGTTTTGTGTTTTCTGCTACAAAGAAGGGTAAGTTTATTAAATTAAAGTTCATGGAACTGGAATCGATGAACTCAAATTCACATAGCCAGATTATTGTTCAGTGTTGATTTGTTTTGTCGTGATTTAGAATCACCACAAGGCAAAACAAGTGTCAAAAGAAACACTGAAAAAAATAAAAAAGCGGAAGAATTTCTTTGTACATCCAAATGCTTCGGGAGAAGAAATGCACAGAACTTGTCTAACTTAGAGCAATCTTATTAGTCCATGGAGAAGGAAGCACAAGTACTATATCCCTGTAAACTCTGGAGTTGACTGAATAACCTCATGCTGGACCATTAAAATCACTGGGAATCTCTCCATTGACTGCAATAGGCTTTGGATCAGGTCTCTTTTCCTTTTTTAGGCAAGGCAACACAAGATGGGGTGAAATCCTATCTCCATTGAAGTTAATGGGAGTTTTGTCGCTGACTTCATTTGGACCAGGATTTCACTTCTCCTCCATTATCAGAATATAAAGTGTATTTTCCGGATCTAATCTGCTGGTTGTAAAGGGAGACAGGAACAAAAAACTGCCTTAGCATCCAAAATGCAGCATACATCATGAAATGACAATATTAAAATGTTTCCTTGTAGTGTGAGAAACTCAAAAGAAAATGACAATGGAAAAAGAAGGAGCATGAGTGCATGCTACAAAGTTTTGCCCAAGTTGCCAGTAAAGAGTGCTTTACAATGCAAACTGCGAGCAATGAACATTTGTGGCAACTACAAATCAAGAGTTACATTTCTGAAAAATAAAAAATAAAAGAATAAAAAAGACCTAACTATGCAGACCTGCTGGCACTTCGGTAGTTAGTTATCTTGCTAATCTTATGCACAACAYACGGCCTCAGAAACAAAATATTTAGGTCTGGTTTTCCATGCTTAATGTTCTCTCCATCCTCAGATCAAAAAATCCCTCTAATCAAACWTTTTTTTTTCTTAAATTGTTACTACATATTCTCTGGATACATAATTTCTAAAAAAAAATACATAATTCTTAAAAAAATTAAAAAAACACTGAATGCATGTCCATTAAAATTTTCTATTTTTTACATCTGATGCTTTTTTGGGGAGTAACAGGACAACTGTGATCTTTCAGAGCAGCCCTTGAATAAGCTCATCCTGGGGTCATATAGTTGCTAATTGGAGACAGAGGAAGTACGGAGTGGAACTGCATCTTTCAGAGCTCATTCTCATATCAGCTTAACATTCCCGTGAAACCACAGCGCCAGGTCTGGATCCAGCTGCAATTATGAAGAGATGGGATGGTGCAGCAACACTTGCTCCAGAGCACACCACCCTGAGCGGCAGAGGGAAGAGCCTCCCTCACTKTCTCGACTGAATTTGAAACTAATCTGCTTGTTCACTAGGATCCAACTGGGGAAACACACTGGAGAGCAAAAATGACACACAGCAAAATGAAACATTTGAAATCTCTAGCTGTCCAGAGGCAGGCACATGGAAAATGAAACAATAAGGACAGCTGTCTTTTTCGGCATAGCCTGCAGATCAGAGACTCAAGACTGCACCGCAGATGAAAACGGCGGGATACAGCTGACAATGTACTGACTCATGTATCCACTGACAAGTAGCAGTATTAAAACAGGACATAAAGATGCCACAGCTCTGCGTGAGTGATTCATCAGCCAAGGCAGATACAAGGGAGAGCATTAGCAAAGCTAGTGGTTTCCAACTGGTAAGGCACAACTATATTGCAGATGCAAGGCTATGTAAAGATTGGGGCTATCTCAATACTAGTAAAATAAACAAGGCCTTTGGCTCTGTCTGAATTGTTTGTACAGATCAGCTCTTCTGCTCTCACAAAACAGGCCAACTGCATCTCAGCTGCCTACCGGGCCATTCTACCCCCAAACAGAGCCTAGGAGAGCTAGTTGGCATTTGCCAGGGACCACAGTGACCATTTAACAGAAGGGTTTACCATGAACAGAGGGAGCACCACGAATAGCTGCTCTCAACCCCCCTGAAGCCCTTTTGATCCACTCCAGTCACACAGCCAAATTCCTTGAAAACCCCACTTGAAAGCCTCTGCACAGCCTCCAATTCCCCTCACACCTCTTCTAACCTTCTCATCTCCCAGCCACAGACTGCTTCCAGACCACTACTCTTACCACCATCCTACCGCTGCTGTCATCAAATTGAATGTTACACCTGAGACTAAGGGCTAAAGAAGCTTAACCTGGGACAGCAATAAAGCTCCCTAAGATGCACAGCAAAGAAACTTTTTGAAGTGAGAGTCAGTTACAGAAAGCCTGGGAACTATGGAACAAAATCAGGAGGAGAGCAAAGGGAAGAGGCCAAAAAGAAACTTTAGACAAGAGTGGAAGGATGTGAAGTCAGAGAGGTAGCTTGGAGAAATGCCATGAGGTGCTCTGAAAGCAAAGTCATTCTGAAGTGATTTTAGGAATAAAGAGCAAGCCCAAGGAGGTCTGAGGATGCAGTGCTGATTTCTGTCATTTTGCTGTAATATTCTGGACCCTCAGGGTTCGGAATGATGCCAGACTGAAAAACTCCAAAGGAAAAAAAAATTAAACACTTCAGTCTGAGGTTGCAAGTGATGCTAGAACTAGTCACATCCAGATGGAGGAGGAGATGGCCTATACTGTTTGTCAGAGATAACATGTACGTCTTTGTAGAAAAATATATGACAATTTAAAACACCAAGAGCCAGAACATCACTGGCAGATTTCAGACATTGCCAGCAGTCAGATGGTAATGGGGACAGTCTTGCAAGCACTTTAAATTGCATCTGGTATCTAAGACCTTAGACATAAGCATGAAGCTCATAGTGCATCAGTTATGAATGACATGAGACTAGTGCAGATCCAGTTAGGAATGAGACAGAAGACAAGGAAGCACAGGGGAGAGCTTAGATAACTTCAAGCACTTGATTCTTTTCACTCCACACTATTAAATTTGGTGCAAAGAGCCCTGAACTAGCTGTGAGTAAGGCAGTTCTGGCTTGAAAGTAGGAAAACATTGTGGCACTGCATTCCTCTAAACAGCTCTAAGGCTGGGGAAGATTTATGAACCCAGGCCTACCAGGTACAGCACTCGGCTATGCCTCCTTCAGGTCCTGCAACCTGCCTACATGGGCTGATGAGCGCAGATATCTAAAGGACACAAACTGCTACACAAATCCATCTGGGGACAAAGCCACACACACAACAGTTCCTTTGTATCTCCAGTTGAGAATCGGCAAATATGCAAGCCAGTCTGAAAGCTTTATTCCTGACACTTTTTTCCTGGATGTGATTTTGGCAGTGAATTCCCTGGTAATCAAATCTCTTAGTCATTGTCTGTTACTATTAAGCCAGCGTTCTTTCACACTATAATTGCATCCCATATGCAAGTTACTCCTAAAAGCTGCATTTGATAATTGCTTTTTCTTCATTGTATCAGGCAATCATTAAAGACCCAGGCACAAGTGAAACAATAGACTATTAGGATTTCTTTCTGACGCATTCACATGGATGTAATCCAGTTGGCTATTCACATTATTTTAAAGACAGTGTATATTTACACACTCAGTTCAGCTCCAAGGTAAGCACCTACTCTCATTGCTAGAGTGGTGACAGGCTTTATTTACTTTTGCTGTAATGGAGTGAATTCTGCCTCAAAACTGACCTTTGTTAACTACAGCAAAAAGATTGACATCACAGAGGTACTTTGTGGATCATGGGAATTTGCTACAGGAAGCACGTTCTATGACCAATACAGCAGCAAAAAAGGCAGAAAAAGTTCATTTTAATTCCATTTTAAAAAGAGTGATGCTTTGGTTTAAATATAGAAATATTGCCTCTACACATGGTTTTGGTAAGAACCCTACACAATGTGTCCAGCTCTGGAATTCGCATTTTAAAACAGAACAAAAGTTGTAAAGGTTCTGGAAAGCACATCTTCCAGTGAGATGTAAAGAGTTCCACCAGTTTAGACCCTCTAAGAAACAATGATYAGTTTTTAAAGCTTCTGAAATGGAGGAGCAAGATGTGAGCAGCCCCTTAGGGTGGCTCACAAAGAAAGGACTCAACAGGATCAATTGGCTGAAAGTGGAAAGCAGAAAAACGTAAACTGAAAATAAGGCACAAATTCCTAACAGTGAGAGAGTAATTAATCATTGGAACATATTACCTAGGGAAGTGTTAAATTCATCATCGCTCAGAGCCTTTAAATACAGATTGGATGTTTAAGTGACATGCTGTAGCAGTTCAACTGCAAGTTAGCAGCCACAGTACAATACACTTGTATAAAAGTAAAATAATTCCCCACACTGCAAAATTACTGCTTGGAATTCAGTGGCCTCTGTTATACAGTAGGTCAGACAACTATGACAGTGGCCCCTTTCGGTCCCAAAATGTGTGAACTCAACATCTCATTAGCCTGTGAGCCCTTAAGTTGTTTATTTGTCAATAACACTCAAGCTTTGTTTCATTATACATCACGCACCTTTAATATGTTACTGTGATGCTGAGATTAAATTTATGTTTAAAGCGAAGCTAGAAAAGAAAATAAGTGCAGGCAACAGAGTTAATGTGTAACAACACTTCTAGCTTTGGAATGTCTTGCCTTCTGAGTGCCAACTATTCAATCTTAGCACTTCAAAAATTAATTATAGGAAGTTTTTGCTTTTGTTATTTTTAAAACCTATGAATCATTTGTTGGTAGATTCATAAATCTCACTGCTTCAGCCGGTAGAATATAAAGGTTTCTGTACTTCGTTAATCACAAAGACTCAACAGGCTTAACAGACACATCTTAAATTTAGCTTTTCCCTAGTTGACCRAGTACATTGCCTTAAATGGGAATTTTCAGTCTGTGAAGTTGCAGTCCCCACTGACCGTATCAGAAGAGCCTTTTAAAACTAGAAATATTGCCGGATAATATTAAAAAATAAATCAGATAAATACAATAAATCAGATCTCTGATAGCTCATGACAGAGTTCTGGTATCTCAGAAGCACGGGATCCTAAACATTGAGGGGTCAGTAAAACTAGCGAAGTCCAAAGGAAGTTTTGAAGGAGAGGGGAAAATTTTAGCCACTAGAAACATCAAAGAAGAGAAGAGAATGAGGAAACAGCTGCCTGTTAGTGGGAAACAAATGTATGAGCCCTCCCATGAAGTAATTCTATGTGGTAGCTTTTTGTAATGGATAAAGATGAATTGCATTCTGCACAGTAAACAGTTCTCGATTAGAAACTGCAGATCATGACCTCTTTATATTTGATGCAGACAAACACAGTGTAGTTCATATTACAAAAATATTTGGGTGCTCCCAAACAGAAATATTGTAAAGTTGGGAAAACTATAAGACAAATACACTAATAGAAAAAATTTAGACAAAAAAATATGAACGACAAATGAGAGTTCTTAAAGAACTTGTTAGATGACCAGATAACCTCATTTAATCAACAGAAAAGAAAACACCACCCGAAAGCTTGCTTTGGTTCAGTGATACATTGAATGCTTAGAATTTAAGAAGTGTTATTTAAGAAATGAAAAAAGATTCCAAACACAAATCAAACCATACAGATTAGCAGTTGTAAAGAGTAGATATTTCATTAAAAAGACAAAAGATCCCTAAAGAAAAAAATGTGTGGCAAAACTAGTAAGGCATATTTCTCAATGGCAATTGCAAAATTCCTAATAGCCATAATGAAAACAAATAAATATTAAATAAATATCTGTCTTCTGTTTGACCATGATATGTTTTGACTATCTAAGTATAATCAGACAATTTCTAATTTATCTGTCCAAAAGAGGGAGTTGGATAATGTCTAAGGATGCATACTTTAAAGTCATCAGCTTGGATAATCTGAACTCAAGGGTCCTAAAGGTGTTACCTAAAAAAAAATCACTAGTCAGCTATTCCTTATTTATAATAAATCCCAGAATACCAAAGAGGTCCCAAAATACTAAAAGAATGGTTACCCTGTGCAAACATTTCAGGGGGGCAATCTGTACCTGCTAGAGTTACTGATTATCCTGACATCAGTCTCAAACAAAAGAACAAAAAAGCTTATGCGGAATTTAACTGATAAAGAATATAATATAATGAATACCAGACAGCATGAAATGCTTTATGGAAAAAAAATGTTGCTGAAACAAACCTGAGTTCATTTTCAGAGAAGTTTTTTTTTTGAATAAATGTAACTGTGTAGATGTAATAAAATTTTATAGAGTGTTTGACTTGGTACCACACCACATTCTGATTTAAAAATCAGCTGTTTATAGTACCAAGAAACTACATGCAAAATTTATTGAGAATTAGCTAACTGATATATCTCAAAGTATTTATAAGTAGTGTCACTAGATAGGGCTTTTTCAAGGAGGGTCACAAAATGTTTGCTATAAAAGGTTTACACCATATTATCCCCAAGTATTTGGAACAAAAAAGGAGATTACTGCTGTTAATTTTTGTGGATGATGTAAAGGCACAAAATGGTAGAYAGAAGACAGCAGACAGAAGTGGGGAGAAGTAGAGATAAGACAATCAGAGTGATCTGAACTGCTAGGTAATCTGGATCTGCCCAAAGAACAGGCTTTTCATAAAGTCATAAATCTAAGGAAAAAAAATCAGGCTGCGCTATAAAATAAAAGGGCATAGCCTTCTGGAAAGTAGCAATTCTGAGAAGGTTTTTGAAGCCAGTGCCATGTTGTGGCAAAAAATGCTGCTGCAGTCTTAGTATATCTCGCAAAGGTAATGTTCTGTAGGAAGATTAAGTGGTGACCATGGTGAGCCCAATGTCACTATACTGGATACAATTCTGATGTTTTTAAAGTATATTGCAACAACCTCTTCATCACCCCTCCCCTCCAGCACAGGCAGAGATTAAAAGAGTTATTATTTCTACTTCTATATCTAAACAGTATTAACAATCATTCAACTTTTGATAATTTAATGATAGTACATAAGAACTTCATAAGAAGAGAGTATTGGATTTCAAAGGTAGTCTTTACTAGAAAATGCACAAGAAGTACTCCCAACAGCTAAAACAAAACAAATTTTCAGTTAAAGAGATTAATTAATTTTAATTCTTAGCTTCTTCGAATACCATAAGAAACAACAATTTGAAAAGGTGGCTTCTCTACAAACAAAGTTCAGATGCTTTTCTGGTAACTGTGATTCAGCCAACCGTGAGTTTTGGGCTCAGAGAGGGGTTAATTGAACTAAATATAAGGAGGCCAAACTAGATGATCTCATGGTCTCCACTGACTTTAAACACCATGGAAAAGGACTTTGCAATTGGAATGAGATGTTCTCAAATGGGTAATCCCAAATTGAGGCATTAAAAACATATAACTGGAGAGAGTCTAATAAGTAGATGCAAAGTTGCTGAATTTAAACTTTTGTAACTTCAGAACTACTKATCCAAATTTCTTAGATTTTTGTCGGTTATATTATATTCCCTTTGAGGCAAGGATTATTTCTTGCCTATCTATAAAATACCTCACGCTAAAGCTAGTTAGACTTTTCCTTTCTCACCATGGAAAATTTTGCCTTTTCATCAGAATATGAAAAATGAAAAAAATTCAGTTTTCAGCCAAAAGTCTATTTTTCAAGGAAAGCTTGTCCCTTTCCCAAGAGTGAACATTTTTCACCAAAATGAATTGCTCTGTCAAAAGTAAAACTTTCATCCAAAAACAATTTTGACAGAAAATTTTCAACCCTATCTGCAATACTGGTGGTACTATAAATAAACAGAGCAAAAACACACTTGCTTTATTCAGTCACATGCCAGACAAAATAAATGATCCCTTCACTAGACACTGAAGCTTGTTAAGTTTGAGCTGTGTGGGACATTTGACAACATGCTATCTTTGGTTTATGTCCTGCAGCTATCAACTGGATCACCTTTTTACCTCCTACTTGTCTACAGTGGTGACTAACATCTGAACTTTATTGAAAAAAAAGTAAATGTAGTTTTTTTCTATGGATGGAAAAGCTAACTAATCTAAGTGTGCAGGCCTCAACTGTGAAATCTTATCACTGTTGTTTGAAGGAGAGGTGGATTTCCTGGAGAGCTGGAAGGTGACTGGGCGTTGTATCCCATGCCATGTGTATAACTACACAACCTGGTACCACCCAGAAGCTAGCACTGCAGCTACTGGCATCAAAATCATTCAATGAATCAGATTATTTCAAAATATACTGCAGGCTGAAAGTATGTATGGTGACCTGAAACACGGGAAGAACTAGGAAAAAATCCACTATGACAATTTCCAACCTTGATTTCTAATTATCTTGCTTCAGTTAATTTGTGTCAGAATTCACACTATTTACTCTACAGTCAGTCTTCCATTTCAGTCAATGCAACACACATTTTAGTCATGTAAGTGGGAAAAAAAAAAAAGGTATACAGATCAAGTGTAGCATAACGCAATGCACCTAATGCGGTGTCACCTGTTAGAAGTCAGCTTATAATCATATCTCTGAACCATTCTGGATCCCACTTCTGAAACAAGACAGAAGTAGGTGCCAGTTTAAAATGATAGACAAAGTATTCCAGGCTCCAAAAAAAAAAAAAAAAAAAAAAAAGTAGTAAAAAAGAATGAGAACCACATGTAGTCATCTCTGAAAGAACAAACAGTAAGATAAAGTGCTGATAAATCTCATATGATAAGACAATTGTAGTTGGCTAGCAGAGAGGAGAAGAAATTAGGTTCTGTCACTCATTTAGGTAAAAGTAAATAACAACGCTGGTGAAAATTAAACTCTTTTTCTGAGGTTAATCATACCAGAGCACAGTTTGTCCTGCAGTGATGTGTGATTTCTGGCAATTTAATTGCCAGAATATGTCAGGAGGCAATATATCTGGGCCTGCAATTTCCAGGACAGAGTGTGAAGAGGTAGAACTCTGAGCCCTACCTCTAGAAAAAATATCGTCTTGCAGACGAAGGTCATGGTTCCTGGGATGGACAAACGTATGCAACCTCAGAGTGACTCTGGGTCCGCTATGCTCCCTGAGGAGACAGGTCTGAATTCTGTCCTCTTCTTTCTTCCCCTCCTTCTCTGATGATTTCTATACCACTTTCAAATCTCTCCATAGGTGTCCATTGCAGGGGCTCCATCAGCCTGCAAGTTACGCAGCAGAAATAATTTAAGAGTCTTGTTGGCAACATTGGCTTTAAGCTTTACGTGCCCACTGAACTGCAGCTATATAGGCAGCACTCTCTGAAGGCAGAGCGCACAACTCACCCTCAAAATGAAGCCTCTCTGAAAAAAAAAGAAAGAGTTATAGAAATGCCACAGAAACAAACGTTTCTGAAAGGAAGAAAAAGCACAATGCATGAAGTCCCTTTTCACAGTAGGAGTCTTGCTACTAGTTTCAGCTTATTCCCATGGCTGGAGGGAGCAATGCCTGTTCAGCCCTTGTCCTTTTGCAGAAATGGCTGCCCCAGATGAATCCTTCATTGAGCCTTGAAGGCCTCAGAAAATCTGGTCGCAATGCTTGTTCTGACTGTTTTTCAAGGCAGTAATTTATTCTTCATAGAAGGCGAGATAGCAGGGACACGAACAACAGTATCCAAGGATTCCAAGCAACGAGTATGACAATGATAAACGACATGCGAGAGCGAACACTGTGTAGTAGTAAATAACTGAAGTGTTTATGACATGGAGTGATAAAGCAAGCGGCACAGCTCACAGCAACGCACCCAGGCAGTCTAGCTCCTTCCATATTACTTGGCGAGCACTATTTGGATATACAGGCCAAGCATACTCCCCTGAAATTCAAGCTGTCAGTGTAAATYCAAAGAAGAAAGCAATCTCAGTCACCAGCTATAAGAGTTCAATAGTTAGGATATAAATCTTAGCCTTACCACTGATGTCAGTGTAAAGGCTTGGATAGGTGTTTTCAAACAAATCCACATCTGTCCTTCACAGGGAAATTTCACCGAAGCCCCAACCCTATGAGTCTCACTAAAACAACACTCTTCTTGGCTTCTTTCAGGGATTTGTTTGTCTTGAAAAACCAGGAAAAAGTCCTTAAAGATTTCTCTGCAGTTATTCAGTCTGTTGCCAGTTAATTCTCAGTACAAATTGCAACCCTCAAAATTCTGGATGAATTCAAAGATACAAAGTAAAAGTAGGGAAAAAAATGTTCTGGCAACCATCCAGTCACCAATGGAACTGGAGGAAACCCTATCATATGAATCATTTAAAAATAAGATCAGTCTGGACAAAGCACTGGAAAATGTACCGTGGGGAACAGACTTGTATTGGCAGGGGAATGAACAAGATGATCTAATCCTGTAGGTCTCTTCCATCTCTAGTTTCTGAGGGCCCAGTCCTCAAGGGACCTTATAGAGTTGGGCCCAAGCCATGTAAGATTGTTTCAAAGAACGTTGAAACAAGAACTCCATTAAAAYTAGAATGGCATTATCATTGAACTCACTGTCCAATTTAATTCAATGAGCATCTTTGCAAAGGTCTCACAGTTAATAAGAYTTGATCTGAAAGGTCAAAAAACATTTGATTAAGGATATATTAGAAAGTATCTCTTCTTTGACCAGGCAGAGGCTCAAGGCTCAAAATCCGTATCTGATACTTAAGAAAGACTGTGCCTGTTTGGAGCTGGGATTTAGGYTCAATGTATCATAAGAGACAAGACCCAGCTGTGAAGCTTGGAACTGGAATCAGACTACTACAGTATCTGTTTACATCCAGAAATTTGGTTTGGGACATTATCTAGTCAGAATACACTGGCAACCTGCCTCATTCCATTCAAAACAAATGCCCTGAATATTGTTAAGTCCAAACAGCAAGAAGAAATCTTTTTGGAGAAGATGATGGAGTAGAAAAAGACCCTGAGCCTTCTTCCCAGTCACCACTTCAATAGACCAAAAGTGTCAAGGGTTTGCCTTGATCAGTATCAAAACCTCAGATCTGCCCTTCTCTTTTTTGCTCATACTCAACTCCCTGAATATAAATTTCACTGGAAAGGTGAGAACAGACTTTTATCTACAAAGGCAACTAAACAAGCTAGGAAATGTGAACTTTGTGTCTGGTTCTACTCATCACTCACTCTCTCACTCAACTCCTTTTTTTTTTTTTTTTTTTTTTTTTTTTTTTTTGTAATGGAGATAAAGGAAGCAATAGTGTCTACTTTTTGCAAAATTCTTTCAAGTTCTCAACTAACTGGYGTGTTAGYAGTGTGGWGTGCTAGTGTTGTTAAAGACAAGAAAGGAAACGAATTGTTGAGGGTGGTGCAAGTGGGTAATGGGATAAAACTAAGCAAAGGGATATTTTAGGCTAGAAATCAGGAAAAAATTAACAATGAAGCCCATTAGACTGTGGAATAGGCTCCCAGAGGGAACTGCTGGCAGCCCCACCACTTAAGTCATTTCAAGTAAGACTGGACAAAGCACTAGAAAATACACTATAGGGAACAGCCCTGGGCTGACCTTTGGGGAATGGAGGGGAGGAAGGGGGGAAAACTGACTGCATGACCTAACGGGTCTTTTCCATCCTTAACTTCTATGAATCTATTACTGGCTAGTGAAAAATGTGATGTAAGGGCAGCCTGCAGTGATTGGCAGACTAAATGAAGGTCAGGAGTAATTTTTTGGATGCCTTGAGCACAGTGCGTGTCCCAAGCACTGACCACACTCACTCGGCATGTTTAGCCACCTGGCAGTTCCGCTGTAGCCAACCCAAATAGTTCATATAAAATTGAAATGAAATAGCAAACAACCATCGTTCTCAGAAATGTTCATTTTTCCTGGGATTTCTTTCTCCATCTTTTTTTGTTTCAGACAATCTAAAAACAAGTGATTGAGTTGAGGTACTTGCTAAGTGAACTCCAACCCAGTCAAGACTGACTGGTGTCTGGTGGAACCATTGTTGGAAACAATTAAGCATTTTCAAGAGGAAAGTCCATCTGCTGTATTTGGATATAAGCTCAGGCTATGCTTAGGGCAGTAGACTGCTTCTTGAACTGACAGACAGACAATTGTAAACATGGGCTAGAAAATCACACTAGTACCCCTATAGATAGACATATATCACTCCAGGCTGCCCATGTTTCCTTCTCAGGGTCTTCTTCGCACAGAGGCCTTGGAAATAAAGCTGTATGTTGCAAGCACCTGGAAAGCCTTGGCTAGATCTCATTCCCCTACACTGCCAAAAACACACTGTCTCACTTGATTACTTACACTCTCTTGTTCCTGCGGCCAGGTTCTGGTGGCAAAACTGTTTACTCATTCACGTGTGTGGGTTTTGTATATTTTGCTGATGCAGTTGGATCACCGTCCTTGATCCTGCCTTGACCTCTTCCAGGCTTGTCTGTCAGAAAGAGGCAAGATGAGTGTCAGGCATCACTAATGAAGAGAGCACTCTCACTTGCAAAGGTAATGCACTAGAGAAAAGATGGGACAAAAAATATGGACAAGAGGGAGTGGAGGGAAGTGGAATCAGTCAATAAAGGAAAAGGAGATGTGATTTTAACTGCGGTAAGTCCAAAGTGTAAATAATTGTCAATTAAAAGGGAATTTAAGGAAACAATGAAAAAGCCAAAGGTGTAAAGTTAATTCATAAGTGATCACAGATAGCTGAAACAAATCAATTCAGGAGGATTTGCTTTGTCCTTACTTTGAAATGCCACTCAGATTTTATGCCAATTTTTATGTAGGCATTATTAGGGACTCCCAAGTGGTAAAATCACACTGCACGGGAAGCATTTGGCACTTGAGGCATGACCCGACAGACCTACACATTCCCTGCGTACAGCCTGTCGGGCCTTTGGTGTATGTCAGAGTCATCGTCCAGGGGGTGAGATTTACAGGAGGAAGCAGCAGTCCCTGCACTCTCACTGAACAACCGGAGGGTTATCAGGGATGCAGCCCCCCACTCTAGTCCCCTACAAAAAGGAAACACCATAGCTGACTCCACATCAGCTAGTCAAGCAGAGTTCCCTCTCTCTGATAGTCCCTCTTCATGCTCCTCAAGTACTGGCAGGATAATGGAAAGTTGCTCTTTTGACTATATACCATAAAGAGCTCCAAATGACTTTCAGTCCAGTTTTCTRAAGTTTTCCTCTTCAGTTACAAGAAGACAGAAGCAGAGAAGAAGACAGTTTTATTTTCCTCCTTTGCTTACCTGGCAAAGTATCTGTAGGTTTATTTTTCTTACCTGTGGTTTTATTTGTCAGTCCAAGTATATCACGTCAAACACAGGTTTTGGTCAGGATGGATCTTGAAGGGAATGTGATACTTTGAATATTTTGCAGATTAGAAGAAATTAAACAATTGCTGTAATTTCAGTGGTGTAAGCAGCAAGTGATGTGGGAAAAAGGATCAGATGATGACAGACAAAATTAATTATGTGCAACGAGACCAATAGACCAGAGGCTGCTAAGAAAAAGAAAGAGCCAGTTTGCACATGTAACCTATGTGGAACAGAAAGCATACTCTGCAAATTAAGCAGCAAGAAAAAGCAACATTGCCTTTTTTACAGATGGGATCTTCAAAAAAAATACCTAAAGGGACAGTGTTTCTCAGGCTTGTCCAGCACCTGGCAATGTTTTTGTTTTAACAATCTGGTTATCAGAGAGCAGCCTGAATAACAGAAGTCTACATGAAGTCATGACCTAAATTAAAAATTTAAAATTAAAAGTCCCAGGTTGGATTCATGCTGTTAGTCTGTCCAATTTACAAAAAAAAAAAAAAAAAAAAAAAAAAAAAAAAAAAAAAAAAAGGAGAGAGACAATTCAGATTGACAGAGACAGAGTATGAAGCTTCACATTCTTATTTGGGCTTGTCTTTAATACCTATGTCTCTGAACTACAAAGGGAGTAGGCTACAACCACACTGGTTGTTCTCTAATGTTTTTGATTTTGAGGTCCCTTAAACTTTTTCAGTGGGTGAATGAATCTCTAGATAGAAAATATATACATTTTGCCTTTTCTCTCTGTAAAGGAGAGGCTGAAATCCAGTGTGCTATATGGTCGAGAAAAAGGGGACCTGCATCCCCCCAGCAAAGCATCTTTTCAGGGTGCACCACAGAGCACACTCAGGGTAATTGCCATTCCGAAGTATTTTCTTCTTTTTGTCAGCCAGCATCATTAGCCCACATTTCAAAATGCAGGACATCATTACTCCTGCTTTCATTACAAATACAGTCAGAGCATCCTTGCTTAGGGCTTCAGGGAGCCTGTTTGGGGCCAGTCTTGGCCCTGCCATTAACCTTCCACACGATCTATGCAAACCACTGCACCTCAGAATCCCCCTCTGTAGAAGAAGGGATATGCATTCTTCTTTCATTCATCTCTCTCACATCTGCCAGCATTTCTAACACTCTTCTCTTCATGGAAAGTACTCCCCTGAATCAAGGCTTCTCATAAAAGGTCAAGCTTTCAGTACGGAAGACACCGGGTCCTGTCCCCTCTGACTGGCAGGTCCTGCCTTTGCACACACCTGCAGTTTGTTATTCTGAAGCACAGTTTCCAAGCAAGAATGAAAAGCTGTCTCTGTCAGGCCAACTGCAGGATATGAGAGCTAGCATGAATCTCTGTCTGTCCAAGGCTTAACAAGTTACTCATTTTTAAATTTATTGAATATCAAAAGGGCAGAGGAAGAAGTTGCTAAGCAGTTTCCAATGGTGTTCTTTTTCTATCCGAAGACATGGCTTATAGACATTTTGATAGCAAAACTCTGAGTTTTACTAAATGTAAGTCTCACTCATCAGTGAACTATGCTGGAGAAGGCTGTTTTGCATTTGATAATGAATTGCACACTGCCATTAGATAGAGATCTTTTGGACTCTTGTTTTTGGCATCTCAGAGGAAATATGCTCTCCACCTGCTACTCTGTCCCATGCAAACACCATCCCCACGCAGCAGCGTTTCCTGTGTCGTGGGCAAACCCTGCCATCTAGTGCATCCAAATGTGTACTGGCCTCACAACATACCTGCAACAGCTGTCTGGATCCCCGCACCGCTTGCAGCAGCAATTTACCTAGGAGGCAGAGCTGTGCAAATAATCCTTCCAGAACTTAGATTAATTATCAAAAAGAGTCATTTTCATTTAGATTTAGAAAATGGCATCTCTGCCCGTAATAAAACAGGTAAACAGACACAGAGGCTTCTTACATTGATCTTCTATACTTCTTAGGCTCCCATTGCTCTAACTTGCTAGGTTCAGCATCCAGGAAATCATATTATCGTCGCTTGAGCTTTGTGGTCTCCTCTCGTCCTATTGTTCAGTTGGGGTTACAATCATTACGTCAAGCAGCATGGCTTGCAAAAAAAAGGACAGAGTACATAGTCATAGACTACCTTAGGGGTTGTCAGAAAACAAAATTGGACTTACGTGTCCAAGTATGGCCTGACTTCCTTGCACAAGATTGAGCATTGTCCATGTGCATTATACAAAACACACTGACTTCCTCTGAAGAATCAGGCCTGGGCCATCGTCGCAGAAGGAATATCAAACTGGACAGAAAGGTTATTATTTGATCTCACAAATTCTGTTTATCAAAGCAAAATTCTCATTTCTTTTTATACGAATAGATCATAAATCTTCAGTCCACGTTTGAAAGTCTTAACTCTTCCACGTTTTCTCCGTTGCAGAGCCAAGAATCCTGTTATTCGACAAGAAAACGACCATCCTTTTTACAACTGAACACTGAACAAATATTCACTTTTTTCCTCATCTCTCATCTCTAGGAGGAAGGTATTTATTTTGTTCCACAGTAGCAATAAAATATATTGCTTCAATCCTTCATTAGTTGCCTAATTCATTTCATTTCTTTTTTTTTTTTTTTTTTTTTTCTGGACTGTATTTCTAACCATCTGTCTAGGGAAAAACCTTCTTTACCATTCATTTTTTCCAGCAGTCAATCAGCCTTGCCAGAACTTGCACTTTTCTTCAGTTCCATTTCTTTTCTTCACCACTTCATACAGAAAATTCAAACTAGTAAAAGAGCATACATTTTTCACAATAGCCGTTGGAACGACTTACCATGAGCCATGATAGATTCTTTACCATTTGTATGGCTTTTGTTTAAAACCAGAGACAAATCAAGGCAGCAGGTGAGCAATCTTGAGCTTCAAGCAGCAGCAAACGTGGCCATAAGCTGCCTTCTCTTGTAACGGCAGAAAAGAGAGGCGCTTCCCTGCTAAACTGCAGCACAGCTCAGCCAGACACCTGGAGAGTGCTCTGCTCATGTCCCAAGGGATAGTGTGGTGCGGGCAAAGCCCWTGCTGGAAGCAGATCAAGCCCCATCCTGATGCTCCCAGAAGCTGAAGCAGAAAGCCCCACTCTCCAAGACTCTTCTTCAGCTCTATGCCTGCCCGTGGAACCCCCTTCCTCATCCATTTCCCTTTACCTTCCTGAGGTGTGACAGAACAAATAGGACCTGTTCCAGGAGAAGGCCTGCAAGAAGGGGTCCATTTTTGCCACGGGAGGTGGAGGGAAGGCAGGCTGCTGTTTGAAGAATGCGCTGGGTTGTGGAGCTCACATCCCAGCAAACTGGGAGAGCAGTAAGTAAAGTCAAGAGGAGAAAGGGTCATACTGGGGAAAGGAGCAGAGGGATACTTGCCTCTAATGTCAGTCCTCTCACACTTCCTATATCTCACAATTCCCTTCTACTCCACAATCAGAGCTATCCCAAAAGCTTCAACATTTCCATCCAGTCTCTGGAAACCATGACCCTTTCCCTCTCCGTCTCCTGTCTGAAAAGCTTCTACCTGAAACCAACTGCTCTGCAATCCTTTTAACAACTAAACATTCACTAAAATATAACCTTAATTACCTCCAAATCTTCTCTGTGACTTCTCCTAAGCCTGTTTCACACTCACAGTCTCCGAAAATCTCGTTGATCTCACACTTGCCTTCTGCAGTCCTCCTGACCTGTCCCAGTGTCCTCACCCACATCTCTTGAAATCCTCCAGCCTTCTCCCACTCAAAACCCTGCTGCTGCCACCCTAAAGTGAAATTTTGSCTATGCTACCGAAAAACCTTGAGCCATCTCTAATCACAGTGGAAAACATCTTGCAAGTACTCCCTCACCTACCTGCAAGAAATCCCAATGGTGATCTTCTATGATCTCTGTAATGAAATAAATCAGATTAGGTAACCACAACAAGTCTTCCTGGCCTTAAAGCTCTCCTGCAAAACAAATCACATGATCTAGCACACATAATAACATGGATTAAAAGAAGATTCAAGGAGGTCTCTTCCAGTCCCATGTTCCTAAAACTTCTGAAACTAYAGATGCCAACAGCACAGCCTAATGTAATCTGCAAAGCTAAACCTATGGATTCAAAGAGGGAGGAAAGCAAGCATAGGTTCAAAGGATCTATGTAGCCTTGATAATACCACCATTACACCCAAACTATTTGTTTTGTATTATTAGACAAGTTACTTACACATCCTGTATTCCCTAGTTTAAACAAGCAAAATGCCAATGGACAAAGAAAAAAAACACAAAAGTTTATTTTTGTAGGAATAATGTGATGACACATTTTCAGCAATATACACTATATTGTCAAGCCTTGATTAGACAAGCCAAATAGTTTTGTGTAATTTCTGCAATAAAATACAAAAGCAGCAACATTCAGACACAGAGGCTGGCTTTTGTTACAGTGGGGCTCCAAGAATAACAATGCCATTGTTTGGGGGAAGAAAGTTGCTTGATGTTAACAAATTCATTAAGTCAAAACTAACATGCCTATTAAAGCAGCCATTAGCTGTCTCAGTATTTACAGGCTTGCACCCCAAATGTACTGTGCAACGTCTATCATGGGTCTTGTGTCAAGTGCTCTGGCAGAGTAACGGACAACTGCTGGGGCACTGATACATTTTCCAGCAGATGTTAATGATGATTTATGACTCACATTTCTTCTGTGTACTATGGCAGACATACAACTCGTTTGTGCTACATGCTTGCAAGAGTCATTTCACCCATCCATAACACCACCAAAATGCAACTGCCACAAGTGAAAACCAAGACGTGTTATGGTAGGAGCATACAGGTCTTTAGAACAAGGGATGAGGAAGGGATGAAGAGCACTTTCATCTGCTAAGGCCCCCACTGTTAGAGGGTCTTCAAGCTTCTTCTTAATTTAACGTCTGATCAGCCATCCAAAGTTATCACCCAATGGTAATTTACTCACCAAGCAGGTAAGAACTGCATTTCTCAGACAGGGAGTACATACCAAGACAGGGGTTGAACCCAGAGCTAAGCACAGTCCAGGGCTTCAGTATGTAGCAAATCTTCTTTCTTTTCTTTTTCTTTTTCTTTTTCTTTTT
>NW_028186269.1:1089867-1118109 GCF_003343005.1 Rhea americana
TATAGTAATTTACCCAAGACAAATTTGGCAAGGACATCAATGTGAGCATTCCAATTTATGATAAACTTCATATATAACAACTTTAGATATCTAGTATTGGTGCCTGACTACACAAATGCAAGGTTTATTTATTTGTTATTTGTTTTTTTCATCTGAAGAATAATGTCTCCGCTTCCACAGTGTCCCATATCTTTGAGGGATTTGATCCTAGATAATATAAGAAAAAAATAGTTTCCACAGAATCATCAGGGGAAATTACAGCTGAATATGTCAGAATATGTATTTGAAGTACATATACTGCTAAATATTCATTTTCTTTGTTATCAACTACTTTTCCAAACGAAGGGTTTCATTCTTCTGCTTCAGCTGAAACTAGTTAGTGCAGAAATCCCCCAAAATTTCCTTCCTGTTATGTAAGACACTCATATTAAGCAGTCAGCTTTGCCTCTGGAAGGTCATGACGTTGAGTGACCATGAAAACAGGTCACAACTATAGTGGGAAAACTATTCTTATCCATTAAGGATTCATAAGAATATAAATAGATGCAGAGCCCTTAGGAGATCAAAGCTTTTACAGATGTTTCTAATGGAAGGAAATCATTAAGGTACAGGTTAGCCCAGGCATAGTCCATGTTCACCAATGTCTGTGAACTTTCTTGGAGTTCATAGATATAGATAACCTATTTTTGACAAGAACTGTGTTCACATTCTTACCTGTCTACACACACCTTTCATTCTCCTTGGAACAAGTTTCATCATCAAAGAGATCTCATGAATATTGTAGAGATGTGTGACTCCCATCACAGATAACTGAYAGTCTAGAACACCATCTATGGAGTAGTACCATCTGGAAAATCTTTCTTCTCTGCATTAGTTTATATAGAAGAAAAATGTCATGTTTGGAGTGACAGAGACTTAAGTAAAAAAGAAACTTAAAGTTCACTTTAATCCTTAGGTCCCTGGGAAACTCAGCTGCCAAATATCTGTCCTACCCAAAAAGGAAAGCCAAAGAAGCTTTACTCCTACATGTCACTCTTTTACCAGTCAAGCTTTAGCAGGATTACAGCAAAGCTGTACAAACCACCAGAGACAGATTATCAAACAAACCCTTAGACAGCATGGAGACTACCATGGCAGGATCAGACAGAAAAGACAGATCAGTGTATTATGTTTTTGTATAACCAAATAGTAGTATGAAGTAGCAGCAAATCATCTGTGTTATTCCTCCTTCCTCCACAGGGAATGCATGTTCAGATGAATCCAAATTCAGTTCTTCTGCAGAYCTTTCAAACCTCCACTGCACAACCTGCTTCCATATTGCCCCATCAACAGTAACATAACCTCCTACTGAAGCATCCACTCTCCTAAAATCTGTTGGTACTGGCAGCAGCTAATAAGCAGGAACAGGCTACAGGTATCTTCACTTCCAGACTTCTTTTCCTTTCCATATTAAGATTGTCCTATACCAATAGTACTATGGACTATACCAATAGGACTATGCAATACGCCAGTGATCTGAGTACAGATCCTACTGGCCACAAAAAACAGCATTGCATTTACCACATCTGCTGTCCCCATCAAAAGAGAGATACAGGACACAAAGAGCAAACTGCAGTATTTACCATTAAAAATCCATTCTTTTTTTTTTGAAGAAATGTTCAATTGTAACAAAGAACATGAAGAAGAGTAGATAATAAGTTGCTGTCTCTTATGCTAAATAACTTTTTACTGGTAAACATGGGATTAGACTGACACTGAAGGAAGTTCATACTGCCCCAGTCCTTTGTTGCACTTGTACAGTGTGCTCGTTAGAGCTTATGGCACGCAGGATGTTTGCTCTAGAGTCCTCCAAACTAACATGAGTGATTACAGTCACATAAGAAAATTAACAAACAAATTAATTACACAATARGGAAACTTGTTAAAAAAGATTGAAGATTATGCTCTAGAACTTCTCACGGGCCTCTCTCCTGTTGCACTGAGCTGAAATAGCCCRGGAAAATCCTGCTGTTAGGAAATACTCATAGAGTTCCTTCTTTGCCTAAGTCTCCCACTTTAATGAATCCCTCCATTTACTCACTCTCTCTGCTTTTGGTCCCATGTGTAGCAGCTGAGTTCTGGCATCCCCTCCAAGTCTCCCCAACATGGGAATACCGACCCCTTTGGTTCTGGAATCAGAATGACCACACGGCACTTATAACATTTCCAGACAGACATAAATACACAGATTAGTCTTTGCTGCATTTTTCCTCATAAAAACAACAGCAGCTTCGAAGTGCATTGGCACAAGCACTGAGATTAAGTATTGCAACCTGCTATTGTTGGCAGGGCTGCACTGGCTTCTTCTGCTTTCCCCACCTCCTTGTAATCCTCTCTCCTCTTGGAGCGTAGTTAAATGCTATGTCCATTCATGTCACCACGGAGTAGTCTTGGCAAATGCATGCCCCAAGGCTGGGATGTTTTTACGAGAACCGTTTTCATATTTCATTGTTTGCCTGGCTGATCTTTTATCTGTTCTAGCAGTTATACAACTAAACATACTGAACCCTCTGTCAGATGATTACATATTCCATGCTGAATTGCAGGATATGGAAATACTGCCAAATGCAGTCCTGGTCTAACTCTGTCGACTTCAGTGCAAAACTAAGAATGAATTCAGTCCTTAAACTCCTTCACACGGATCTTTTGAAAATAAATAGAAGTAAAACCACCAGCAAAATGTCTTGCACCTTCTGTATCCATGGCCTTTTATATCCAAAGGCTCTTGTGGATACCTTCTTGCTCTCAGTGACTGGCTTTTGTATACTATTCTGCTCAAAGGTACATACCTAGCATGATGGATCTCCCAGTTTAAAGCTGAAGCATTTGAGTTTAGAAGCAACAGTTACCAGGTTTGTATCAAAAAAAGAAAGCCCTCAGTGGACAGAGCCCTTCCCTTTATTCCTTGCTATTAATACCATCAAAACTCAGAGGAAGGTGGTGGGGAGGTGAGGGAGACAAGAGCAGAAAGAAGCTTGTTTTTCTTATTGACTTGACAGCAGTTTTCCTTTGCTGCCTGCTTCTGGCTAACACAGCAAGAACTCTCTGTTCTACTGAGAGCTGTTGGCAAACTTCCATTTGCTTTTTGCAGAAAATTTCAGAGGATTTTTCAAATTTCTTTTAAACATTCCCAAGCCAAAGCAAAACACATTTTGTTCAGCAGAAATTCCCCTTATTTTTTAAAGTCATTTTTCCTCAGAGAACAGCTTCAGGAGAAAAATGGTGATCTGATCTATTCCTGTGTCATTCATCTATTGCTACTAAATTGAACCACTGACATAGCTTGAGGAAGCTGGTTGATCTRAAGTGAAGCAGAAGACAGAATAACATGAGTTCAGGAAGGGATTTTCTCCTCGAGAAAATTCTAAAGGAGAAGGGGCACGTGGACAGAAGGAAAAGCAAAATGCACTGGTGATATGTTTAAAAAACAGCTTTCAAAATGTTTTGTACCTTGGATTTCAAGGTGCTTTCAAGGATTCTCAAAGCCTTTTTTGCCAGTATGAACACCCAGACACTTCCCAGTCAGTTTAGCCAGTTTTAACATGGGTTTACCAGTTGCTTTCCTTGCTGTTACTCTCATTCCACACATAACCAACAYTTCTGTTCAATGACTTGAAGGTTTCTTTATTTATTCATTTATTTCGGCAAGAGTGGCTGTCTCGCCTCTTACCAGTGAGCCAAATGGCATAAAGGAAGTCAAAACCAAGAGAAAACACAATCATAAAAGCTTCAAAGGAAATCTTTCAACAAGAACACACTATTGTGGAGAGTGGCTGTATAACCATCTTTAGCAGCCTTCGTGAGTCACAAACTGAAAAGCTAATAAAAAAGACAGGTCCTTCTAATATTGCAGTTCCTCAATCCCCAAAGATGGGGGACTACAGAGGGGTCCTTTTCTACTAAATATTTTTTCCCTGTACGACTTCCCTCAGTATCTCTGCTTCTCTTGGCCCTAACAATAATTTGTGCGAACAATTGACTTAATGAAGACTGCATGTTGCTGGCTATTTAGCTGGATCTAGCTATAATTAGACAGCTGACAAAGACTAGCTTGGTTTGTGCTCTGTGATTACATATCATATTTGGTCTGTGTGCAGGACAAAAGATGATTTTTCTTCTTTGTCACTCTCCAAAGTCCTCAGGGGAGTTGATAATCAAATTGGCTGCTTTCTGCCACTTACCTCACAACTAGTAATAAGACACTGTCATCATTATTAAACTGATAAGTGTGCTGATGTGACATGTCGAGGAATTCAGTCAGCCTCCTACCTATGCCAGTGTTTTCCCCCYTTTTCTGGAAAAAATGTTGCCTCTTAGAGAAAAACTGATAAGCAAATATTTTAATTTTGTTTGCTTGTTTCATGTTAATGGTCATTTGTCTAGCATCTCCTGAACGCATGAACAGATGTCTRTCCTTAGCAAAAGGAAGCAGTGTAACACAGGAAACCTGTGGCTAAAAGGGCATAAAGAGATGGGGAGTCAGGCCCATATGAGAAAACGATGACTTCAGGGTGGCCTGAAATGGCCCTTTCTAATGATAATGTTTTGGGTTTTTGCCTGTGATATTTCTCTTTTCTCTCAAATCATTGCATTTTTCATATGTAAAGCTCAATCTTCCCAYGAAATTCGAATCTTCTAATGAAAAAGTCAATGAAAATATTTTCAAACAAAAGATATTACTAGAAATAAATTTTAAGTACACTGAAATAACCACAACAAATTCTGCAATCATGGAAAAAAATAATTCAGACTCAGAAACAACCTAGATCAGATATCTTGAGTAAGAAGATTGATTTTCCAAGACAGTTACTTTTCTAATCACAATTCAGGAACATGTAATCAACAATAGGCTCAAAACTATCTGTAAAAATACTTAGAGACATTCTTCATCTTCAGGTCACTGAAAAGAGCTAGCGGAGTGTTATTACCAAGATAAATGGGTAAAATTAATTCTTGAAAAATAAAGCCAAATTGAAAAAAAAACAAATAGGCAAAAAAAAGACTTTTGATCTCTAGTCAGTTAAACCTCCCATTGAAGGCAATGGAAATTATACTCAGATTAGGATAAGATTTCTAACTTGCCAAAAGGACTTTATATACAGAGAAAGGTTGAGTGGCGGATATTTGCACCTCTAACAACCTGGAGATGTTGCAGATCACACCACATTTCTCCACCCAGAACCTGACAACAGAAAGGTAGAAGAACTTTTCCTCCTGAGAGAAACAGAAATCTTCTATAAACATCCTTCCCCAAACATATGGACTGAAAAAGTAACATCTCCATAGAAACTAGTGAGAAATTTTACCATTACATTAACACCAGGCATTATTTCATTGCATCAGAGGGACAGAGGAGGAATAGAAGTGAAGTTTATGAGCAGATGGTTTTCAGGGAAAAGTTGGATTGTTAATTTTGCAGTTTGAACAACTTAATTTAAGATGCTACAGATTTTCTAWCAGGTTGTTTTTGGCACAACAGCAACAGAAAATAATTTACTCATTTTAGCAGTTACCACCAGTTTCTACTTTTCTTGCTCTGTCAAGAATGCCCTGGTTTTTGCTTAGATAGCATASTAATCACAAAAGCTTTTCCACTGTCTCTCCTGTTTCCTTCCTCTTTTATATAGTTCAGTACAGCCTAAGCACCTTGTAACACTCAAAATTGGTACCTCTGGGTACAACTCCCCCCACTAGTTGCCCCCACCAGCCTTTTGGGCAGACCTCCTTGCAGGTCAAGCGGACTGGTAAAAATAGTTCTCCCTGTCTGCCCCACTTCTGATTCATGGTCCTCTTAGGTAAYGTCTCTTACACTTACATGGAATGGCTGGGGCCTCCTGGACCCCAGGGACATTACATCTTCATAAATAAGATTTATTTACAGATATAAATCAAGACACAATGTTTAGAACATGCTACAGAGAAATAGTAAAATTCAAGGAGAAGGAAAAAAGAAGAATCAAAAGTCAAGGATTCTGGCCAAATTCTTCTTAAAATAGCTCTTCCAAGACACAGTGAATATTGTATCAAACTGACGCAGGATCTCTAGCCAGCATCTTGGCTTCTTTCATGACTCATTTCACTCAGGCTGGGGAGTAACAATTTCCTCCCTAGCCACTGACTAAAATGGCTAAGACTTGGTAGATATTGTTCAACTCATTGTGACTGATTGGGTTCCACTGTAGGGGAAATAGTGCATTTCATCAAACGCTACTGTACAACAAAATGTCATTGTCAAGAAACTCATCCTCTTTCATTCACACCTGCACAACCACACAGCCACACATATATGCACTATCCCACAGCCCGATCATCACCTGCCAGTGTTAACAAGCACAAAGGCAATTACAGAACAAACATCTGTTCAGGATGTTGCTCACAGGATTAGCATCTTTTTGTTGAGATGTCTGCAAGTCTTTGAAGCATTTATATTCTAATTCTGTGCCATCTACTAATGTAGGGTGGCATGCCTGTAAAGGTAACTTGTGTGGATGTGGCATTCATTGGCATAAGTTCCTGTGGTGCAAAACTTAGGCAATGATGCTAATAGGGCAAAAGTCAGACTTGTACACACAGACAAGATGAAACCTACCTCTTCAAATTATTTTTAAATGGGAATTAAGGGATCCTACATGTGTCCTTTGCATGGGAGAAGGTTTTACGGATTTTCCTACAAATAATAAACACTTTATGTACCATCTCCTATTTGGCAAGATGGTCATAGTTTCAAGGAAGTCAGACAATGATTTGAGGGGAAAAAAATGAATTATCGGGTCTTGTCTAAATTCTGCTCAAGATAAATGCCAAAGCAAAGTTTGAGTTTTCACTGTATTTCTGAATACTGTCTGACACAACTCTCACTGAGGGCATTGGTAAAATCTTGTGATTGACCTCAGGGGTAATTAAAAATTAAACTGGACAATGACTGCCAAGAGCTGGTGAATGCTCTTGCCAGCTCCCTGGTCATTTGTCCCCACACATTGGTAGCATAGGAAAACAGGCCTAGAAAGGACACTGCAGAGGTCATCATGTCCAGACTCCTGTTGTTGCATATAATGCTATTCACAGGTGTCAATTCTTCCTATGCAGAACAATTAAAAAAAAATACATTTGAAATACTTGCAAGCTAGATAAGGACTTCACCACTCCTGACCTTAGCTGGGCATGAATATCCCATGGGCACTGGGAGGGTGTCAAGAGGATGGGGCTGGACTCTCTTCAGTGGTGCCAAGCGACAGAACAAGAGGCAATGGGCACAAAATGAAACACAGAAAGCTCCCTCTGAACATGAGGAAAAACTTCTTTATTGTGAGTGACAGAGCACTGGAAAAGGTTGCGCAGAGAGGTTGTGGAGTCTCCTTCCTTGGAGATGCGCCATTGGATGCAATCCTGTGCAACATGCTCTAGGTGACCCTCCTTGAGCAGGAAGCTTGGATTAAATGATCTCCAGAGGTCCCTTGCCAACCTCAACCATTCTGTGATTCTGTGATTTCAGTATGCTTCATATGTTCAGTTAAATTGCTCCTTCTTGAGTAAGCTGAGAACCAGACAGTCTAATATGGTTTTCTGCATAGCCCATCTCACAGATTCATCATTGTGAGAGAAGATTATGGTTGAGTTTTCTCCTCAAATGAGAAATTGCCTTTCACCACAGCAAGCTTATTCCCCTGGGCTCATCCAAACAAACAGCAGCGGGGGCTTTCCATTCTCCTAAGCACTGAACCGATGCCTAAATTGTAGGCACTTACTGAACCGGTTTCCTCAAAATAAATGCCTAAATTCCCTACCTAGTCAAAATGGAGAAGGAGGTGTCCCTGAGTACTTGCAGAGTGAGGTGCTTTGTGCCAAATTTCTGTCCCTTTTCCATACCACTGCTGCTGCACAGTGTTGACTACRGTTGCGCAAATGAGAGCAAGGGAGGTAGCAACTACACTCATCTGCCCTGGGTTTGTCTGCTGCCACACTGCCCAAGGGACCCATCTCCGAGTGAAGGTAGCATGTTCTGTCATTCCTTGCTCATGCTGTGATAGACATTGCCTTTCTCTGGATGTCTTTGGAGATGCCCCATTGGATGCACGGAAAATGTCACAAAAAAGGGGGTTGGGGGAGAGGGAGAAAGGGGGAGAGGGAAGGAGGGAGGAGAAAAAAAGCGAGTAAGAAAGAAGGGAAGGGAAAGCAAGGCAAGGCAAGGCAAGGCAAGGCAAGGCAAGGTAAGGCAAGGCAAGGGGAGATATATCAAATACGTGCACAAATTTTATACATACATAATTGGCTGATGCTGCATATGCCAGTAGATGGAGTTGAAGAATATGCACTATGGGTTAATTGTAACTGTGGGTGATATCTTACTGACTCCAAAGAGCACTTCTGACTGTGTGCTGACATGTGTGTCACGCAGCATGGACAGCACTTCACAAAGTCAGCTGTCACTCTATGGACCGAAAGACCCACAGAGTTCCCAGGGAAAACACAGATTCCCTAAAAGTTCTTGGAGCTGGCGAACCGAAGAAGCATTTTCCACTTGGTTGGGAAGACMCACACCAGTACATGGGAAGAGTATCATGGCTGTGCATTTGCTCRATTTTGAAACCAAGATAGAATTATGTGCACAGCACGAGTACAGCCCTGAGGCTTTTGGCAAACTCAGCAGCTGCAGAGCACCCAGGCCTCTCTTTCATGTTATTGCCATGCTATATTTTTAGCCTGAATAGTTTTTTAACGCAGCCTKGCCTCTTAGCCACTGCCATTGTGCTGTGGTGGCTGTGGTTTGCRGCTTTGCTGCACTGATGTGCACAGGGACGGTGGTGGGAGGAGGGGAGGGATGGCCAATACTTCATTCAGTGATTGTAGCCCTCATCCAAGGCTCAGACTCTGAAACAAGACATTGGCAAGCCTGTTTATAAAAATGATTTCATCCATGTATGAATTAAGCCAAAGAACACAGTACTTGTCCATTTGGTGTTTATTTTAAAATAATTATTATATGTTCCCTTTTCTTTCAGGAACATTAAACACAATGCTGCACATGATTTTGTTCAGGAGGGTTGCAGATGGCTGCGATGAGGGAAAGTCAGTGGCAAATACTGACATATGCACTATGGCAAGTAATCAAAAATGAACTCCTCATTCTCTTCAGCCTGAGGAATGCCAAAGTCTAATACCATTTTTTGGAAAAGTAAGATTGATAATAGCTAGTTGATTTATTTGGTCAATAATTTTCTAGTACCGAGCTTTGTTATTCACAAGTTCTGTTGTATTTCTACTTTTTAAATTGAGTGCAGATCTTTACCACAAAGTGCCGGCATTTGGTAGCAAGACAGCTCAAACAGCTTTCTTCTGAAAAACATGCAGTGGTTTGAAAATGTGGTTGCAAAATGTGGACAATGTGCACAGGAGTTAATAATGTTCACAAGAAAATGTGCTGCTTCATCTCCATTACAGTCATTAACCACAGCTGCAGTTTTGCAAGTGAGGAAGTCTATTTTCATTCTTAGAGTTTGAATGGGGATGTTCACAAGAAGTTTGTAGAGATACAGGTAGTTCCTGTAATAACCTTCCCAGTTATAATGAGAACATACACAAACACTGGGAAAAGACTTTCTTTTATGTTAATAGACCTAGCACGAGGATTGCAGGAGGAATTTAAAACAAGGCTGTAATGTCAGATTTTTCATATGGACCACGTTTCTCACAGTGAAAAGGGAATAAAAATATATAAAGGAGGGGGGGAGGAAGACAATACACTGTCCAGGAAAACAAAGCAACCTAGCCAGCTCTGCAACCATTTGACTAGGAGACGTTTCCAGAGTCGTTCCAGTACTGGCAGTACAGCTAAGCCAGAATTCTCCAATAAGCCAGATGACACAGTTGGAAAAATATATTCCAGAGCTTGTTATCCATCCCCTGGACCTGCCAAATTTGCCCATGTGGGACCACAGGTGTTGGCTCAACCCAAGGAGGAAAAGAATAGAAAAAGACAGCAAGATGAAGAATATCAGGAACTGGAGTGATAAGTATCATCAAGCCAGTGCTGAAGTTACTTCAGGTGCCAATTTCTGATGAAACAACCATGATCTTTATAAAGTCCAGTCTAGGTAAGACAGGGCACACTGATACATGCATGAATGGATACTTACAAGCTCAAGACATAAGCAGCAAATCCAACCTGGAATGATCCATTAATATACACATATGAGCATGACAGTTGTCAAATATTTGCAGGCACAGCGCACTAGAAAGCACGGCCTTCAGATTCGATCACAAAGGGCCTCTTTTTGGCAGTTTACCATGAAGAAGCAATTCTGTGAGTTTTCTTCAGATAACTCTACTTATAGTGGTGCAGACAGATCAATGCATTCTAYCCTAAATTCCAAGCCGGCCAGATGCAACCCAGCTCCCGTCTGGAAGTCGTATAGCTGTATTAGCGCAGCACAGGGCCCAAACTAACTACAATGCTGAAAAGCAGAATATATTAACCAGAGTGCATTGCTATGTTAACATCGCTGTGTCTTCTGGAGCASAGACCAAAGGAGCCGAGGTCTCTCTGAATCATCCATCTAGATGTAACCAGAGAGGAATTTGCTTAGCACCTGCACAGGTCTGACTTTTCTTCCAAGTGAGTGAACTAAAGCAGATTTGTCCTTGACTAACTGCAACATACCTGGATGTCAGTTCCACAGGCTGGCTTAAGACTCTTGGCTGTAGATGAGACAAATCCCTAGCAGCATACAGATCAGCGCTATATTTGTCATTGAGAATCAAGCCTGAGAATTCTAGCATCGAAGGTACAGAAGTCCAGCACTTGAACAGGAACAGCGTCTCTTACATTGCCAGCTTGAGTCATCCAAAAGTTACAGACAGGTTCCTATATTCATGAACTTGTCTTTAAATAAAAATCACACCATGAGATATGATTTTAATAACACATTTGGGGTTGATTGTATTTACTTTCTGAAGTTTTAACCGCTGGGGTCCACTTCCAAACATTTGCACTACAGGAAGGCTCAGAATATGTTATTTTATGTTATTTTTCAAATGAAAGCTGAGGTTCCTATGCATTCATCTTAACTCCAGGAGCTGTGTTTTTTAAGGCACACACCAAATRTCAAGAGACTCACAATAAAATCACAAGAATTGGCAACACCKCTTTCGCTGGCTGTGGGGAATGAGCAGGTTGTTGTTGGAGCCACACATTAGAGGGAGACATACTCACATGTTCTTAACCAGTGAATTATGCACAGAGGTATAATGGCATTCTGCCCAGCACTGACATACAGCAACAAGAACAGGATGCACAAAATTCCCAGGCCTCTTAAGCTAATGGAGAAGCTTTGTTAGTCTTCCTAACAAGGGAACCAATGACATAACCTGTCATAAACATGTTGGGACCATTATATTCACAGACATGAGATATATTTAAACTATAAAAATACATTTAACAACCAAGAAGACAGCTGCATAATCTGCACATTACTCACAAAAAGGAAATAAAAGTAAAATGAACTGGAACATGTGTGTCTGGAGAGAGAGAGAGAGAAAGAAAGAGAGAGAAAGAGAGAGGCTAAAGACCTTTCAAAGAAATTCTTCTAGGGTCTGCTGCAGCAGGAAAGAACTCATTTCCACCATTCTCTTCAGTGCTTGGGAGAAGCCATTTTTACATTTTTTTTAAAAAAAMCAGAATAGTTAGAAWACACTAGCAGTGGGACATTTGCTTAAGACATAGTAGTATAATACAGCTTTGTAAAGTTTTCAAATGAGACTAATACGTTGGGAGCAGGACCTTGTCTCCTCCATTGAGAAGGGGAAAATGAATGTGTACACATCTCTGTCTGCACCAACTAGGTAACATCACAAGACATCACCAAAATCCAATGAAATTAGTGAATTGGTCTGTATTTTCTGTGCACTGAAGTGCAAACACAGTTGCAGGCGCAATATGGCAGAAAAGAGGGACCCCTTCTTTTATTCATCTTTCTCTGTCTTTGGTTTTAAAGACTGTAGACTTATTTGTTCCATGAAAAAGACTCAAACTAATTTACACAGGACTATGCTTAAAATGTGTTGGGGGGTACTTCTGAGCATGGAAGTTTGAATAAATCCTATCACTTATGTTTTCCCATCTCTATAAAGGGCAGGTTTAGCGGCATAATAAGTTACTGAGGTTTTGTCAGGATCAATTTACATTTGTCAGACACTCTGTAATCTTTACAAGAAAGTTGTAAACAATGGCACTGCACCAGTGTTTCATCTTTTTAAATGTTATGATTTATAGCTCATAGAAAGATGGGATGAAGAGGCAATGCAGGGATGTATTTCTCTCCCAACTCCAAGCACTGATCTTCTCAAGAGAACCAATGTACAAAACCTTACAATATCTGTCCCTAATACCAAAATAGAGATTGAAATAAATCCTCTGATATGCTTAAAAGTCTGTATCTAATTTATGGATAATTTACAATGGAAATAGACTATATAAAAATGTATACAAATTTGTAGCCTCGTACATCGGAGTAGATAGATAGTTTAAGTAAGAAATAATGAACATGAAGTGTCTCTTGTGAGCTGCCAGGTAGACATTTTGATTGCCCAGATTTCATTAAACTCACACCAGAGAGAGTTTGAAGTCTTCCAAATATTCTTTAACGCTATCAAGTGTGTCAGTGCTCTACAGCCGATGACAATATATTTCACCAGAGTTGCCAAAAAATTGTTTAATTCTAAGTGATGCCTGTATTGCATTACTTCTTACAAGCTGAGCCAACATGTAGGGCACAATCAGCTCTGTAGGAGAATAAGCCCATTGCCAATGTTTTCTTTGTATCCAAAAAGCCAATTTCACATGGCCATTCCTTAAAACATGGAGACAACAAAATCAATAAAACCCCTATTGTGTCCTTCTGTCCTCTAGCTCTCAAATCAGCTTTTCTTTTCCCAACTTTGCCARTCAGACTCAAGTGAATGAAGAGTTACAGAGAACATCTATGCTGCCAAGAGCTATTTCCAGGGGACTTTGATCAAATGATGCTGTAATCCCTAATGGGAAGCATATTTCATTTATAAGGTATTCTTTGGTGTCATTCCCAAGGAGGAGGCATGGGAGGTTTTTGCGCAGCAGTGCYTTCTCTACAGTAATTGACTCAGTTGTGACAGGATAGCACTACCACGTTCAACGTGAGTGTACAGGCCGCCATAGACAAGTGTGCTTTCAGCATTAGTCACTCCAACAGTCAGAAAATGTAGAAGTGGTCAGAGAGGAAGAAAGTTAAATCTTAGCAATAGAGTTTGTTCAGACTTAGTTCTTCAGCCTCCAGCACCAAGCAACAAGCAGCAAAGGCTTGATCCTTTATCGTCTCCAGTGGGGAACACAACAAAGGCTGTTCTGACATTTGCACTTTGCTGCAGCTCTGCTGAACTTGAAAGATTCAGGTTATTTGGAATTGTATTTTATTTGCACTGAAGTTTTATTCCAAAACCAAGGACAATTAGCTCACATTTTAACAAGGAAGCAATTAAAGAGTATGAGGTTCATAAAAATGATTTATTGTGCTATTAAATTAGGATGAAAATCATCAAAGTTCATAATAGCCAAAGAAAAACAAATATAAATTATCTTCATACTCAGTTTKTACCCCAATGCTTATCAGCCTGAAACGCATGTATTTATTCTCCAGTGCTGCYGTGCAATTTCTGTCACTGCATCTCACTGTCTTGAAAACTCAGCATTTTCTTTCTGCACTCAGTAGTAGCCCTTTAAATTGTAAAGGTTTAAACAGCCCTGATCTGCTTAAAACTTTCCCTAAAATAATCTGAGCTTTCTAATTATAGATGTTCCATGAATCCCCAGGCAAACACGTTGGAAGCAGGTGTCCTATTGGATACCAGAAGAGCTTCTTGCACCCCATATCCTTCTCCTTCTTCCATCTGTACATCTGTCCATGCATTGCTGGCCGTCTAAAAAAGCCCACTCTAATAGACGGTAAAAAACTTCACATTATTCTTCTCCTYGTGCCTTTACCTTTTTCATTGACTTTTCAACTGGTTTTGCACACAAATCAAAAAGATTAAGATGTTTTCACAAAAGGTGGTTTCAGACTAACACACTGCTCCTATTTTTATCTCTAGTGTATTTAAAAATATCATAGGTATCTATTTATTACAAGATATAAAATATGTTAATGATTTCACAAGGAAAAAAGAAACAATAAGAACATATATTCAGCTGGTAGCATTATGGAACCAGAGATCAGGAGCTATCTCTACCACTGGCTGCCTCTGGGATATTAGGAAAAAAAAAAAAAAAAAAGAGAGAGAGAGAGAAGTTTTCTGTTCCTTAGTTTTGTTATTTTTAAAGTAGGGAAATATTAACTCCTTCATAGGATTCCTGGCTGGAAAATATTTGGGCGTTTTCTATAAAGAACTATGTCCTCAGAGCCAAACAAGGTTTTCCAACCAATCAAGGTTTTCCTTTCTTACTAATAAATAGAAGTTCCTTTTAGTATCTTTCATCTTTCATGTTTTAGTATCTTCATTGGACTGGCATCTTTCACACAAATCTCTCCTGCATCTCACTGCCAATCCCTTATATTTTGACTAGAGAACAACCTTCAAAGGCTGACAAAAGCTGCATCCCTGCAACAGGACCATTTGAATGAGGGTTAGGGATGCTACCACACTATCAGAGGTTGCAAGCCTGCTGCCCTTATGGATGTTAGTTGCATATAGACTCCCTGACCAGTGAAAGCATCAGAAAAAATCTACCACTGAAGTTAATAGGTGAGATCCAGTTCAGATAACCTCTGCTACTATTCAGAATCTAAATTTTAAGTATATGAGAAAGCAGGTCTCTGAAAGTAAGTGCCTTAATCACTGCAAAGATCCCTGATTTGGATGCCAAAACTTCACTGCAGCAATGGAATTAATTTTACATTTAATCTAAGGGAATTCTTCATCTACTTAACTACATGTTAAAGTGATTTACTGAACTGTGTTTTRAAGTCCTATCTGTTATCTGAATATTGTTTCTTTTACTATAACTTGTTAAACATTTTTTTTTAAAATTTGAACAATTTGCAAATAATTTTTATAGATTTCCATTCATGACTTAGAAAGCATCATGCGCTATCACACTAATGAAAAGAAAGTTTGTAAGACCACAAGCACATCTGTCTAGTAGAAAATAAAATCAGAAAAAAGTGTTTCAATTTCTCATTTCCTTAGTAAATAATCCTCATTTGAAAAGGAAAGCATTGAATGTTCTGCTTCAATGATGAGTTTTAAATAGATATTTTCAATGAATTATCCTGATTGAGCTGCCTGTCAAGGTAATAGCATAAATTGCTACTTCAATCTACATTTACAAACTGATTCAAACAACTTCAGTTAAGACTCAGACAAAAGTTAAAAGAATCTGATGTAAATCAACAATGAGATTAGTGTTCAGATCTGCTTTAACAGACAGGCTGTGCCCCAGCTGAATAGATTCACATTTCATTTTCTTTTCTGCTTTTGCTTTAACTTCCCCATTTCAACTCTGTTTAAATTAAAAGTATATGACTGACAATCTAGAAAGAGGGGTCTTAAGTAGATAATGAAATATTTCCAGAACCTCAGGTACTGTGTCTCAAAAGCTTGCATTCACAGAATGAAGAACTGAATTGTATATACAGGAAGTATGTTCAAATGTTGAAATGCCTGAAAAATCAGGAGTTAATTGGGGATTTTAGAGTAAGCTGTTTTTATATGATATGGGTTTAAAATCTATATAGGAAACACCTTCTAAGGCAAAAGTATTATTGATTTTACTGATGAATTTCTACCTCAAAGATAAAATGTTATTCTTTTTAGCTTTTAATTTTCCTGTTAGAAAAAAAATCATTATTTTCCTTACTGTGTTTAGTTTAATTTTTATATTATTTATATTTGAGTATTATAAATACTCAAATATATTTATATTTGAGTATTATACTGATCTCCATTATATTTGGTTTACTATTGAGAAGATTTAAAGTATTCTAGTACCTTTTTACCTTTTTAATTACTTTACAACATTTTATAGAAGAGAAGAAAGGAACAATAATAATTTGGATATGTTTGCAGTATTCCTCTTCTAAAATACAATTGGAAGCCTTGAAAAATGTTGACATATCTCACTATTCTGTTTTGTTCTGTTTTAAATATTGGTGTATTTATTAAAGCTGGTTGGAAAATTTAATCATATATAATATTTTTGGTTTTCATCAGATTTGAATTCTTTCCAGGTTCTTAAGGATTCTCATTTTTCTACACGTTTCAGAAAATCTGTATTAAATGAGGTAGGATTTAGTCCAAGTTACCSAGTGCATATCTTCAAAGAAATATGTTATATATATATCTTTTACAAAAACTTCTTATATAAATAGTTATTAATACAGAATTGCTGGGAAAAGATTATTTTAAAAAATGTTAATGTCTTTTAAAATGTTGCATGAGAGAGATTTCAACAAATGTAGCAAATGCCTTATAGTTCATTAGTATTTTACATTCATCAGATTTAACTCTTAAAGTATTTTATCATATTTTGTTGTGGATACATGTTATCTGTGGTACTCCATAGCTAGAAATTAATTCCTGAAGTGTAAAAATTTGTCTTTTTAACTGCCGCATGATACATGATTCTTCACTGAAAACAATCTGGTTTGTACGTGTAGTGCAAAATCATCTGCGTGGAGAATGTGGATGCTCAGACTCTGATCTCACAGCTCTCGGCACAGAGGACTGCTGTAGTCACCCGTAGCCGTGCTGAAGCCCATGGCTCTGATTCAGAACCCATACAAAGAGCTGGAGCAGGATTAGGACCAATTCAGTAATCCTGAAGAACAGTTCAAGGTCAGCAGGGGTGTTGCGTGCAARGACTTTAATAATAAACTTATAGGTGATTCTTAGACATTAAGACCTGAAGTAATCCTCTTCTGCTGCCAACTTTAGGGATTTAATTGAGACACCTAATTTCACAGACCAGTCAGTGTAAATTCCCAGCATGAACCCTGAAGAGAGATAGGCTTCCTCACCACTTCCAGAGAAGAGCTGAGCTAAGATCAGACTTGCTCTCTGGAGGAGCTAACCTCTCTCTACTAACTGTCACAAGGGAGTGCAACATGAGTGCTTATTTAGATGCTTTGAGTATTTTTCTAGAGGCAAGTAGGATGGATCCAGGTACAAATGTATTGCAAGAAAAGTGTCACAGCTGGGTCATGACTTTCGCCAAAGATGCTTATTATAAGAGTGTTTATATAGTTTAAACATGGAAAGAAACTATATTAATCATAGGCTTCAACATTTTTCATCCTCTGAATAGGTTTCCCATCAATTTCTTTGGTGGCAATCCAAGATAAAGCCTGGTTGAGCACTGCTTTTAAATACACCCAGGTTGAAGTCCTACTGAAGTCAATGCACTTGTTAAATAGGATTATTTGGCATGTGCATAATGAGCATACTGGTATAGGACTTCAAAATTGTGTTGCTCAAATGAGGGCCAGAAGGTTTGAAGGCAGAAGGCAGCAGGGCAGCAGCTCAGTTGCTCTAGGTGAGAGGGGTAAGAAATAGTTTCAGTTACTGTTTGAAACTATTCACACTAATCATGCAGCTTCTAACTATCTTTCATTGCCTGAAGCTGCCTAAATCCCCCAGGCAGGGGGGACTACAGCCAGTAATTATACAGATTTCTCCCTCGCCAAAGGAACTACTGCAGTGTCACATAGGGTCACTCTAACAGAGAGGATCTCCTCAAACTTCTAAAAAACTTCAGAATACTGCTTGAAATTTAATTTTAGTTTGATTTTAGAAAAAAAAAGGACAAATCATGCAAGAGCAAAGAAAAATAACCTCAGACAAATTTAGAGGTGCAAAGAAGGAAATTATTATCTTTGTCTCAAAGTCTGGCCTACATAACTGGAGCAGATTTGATGGAGAACTTGGAATAACATGACACCCAAGTGCAAGTAAGGGCAACCTGGACTGAGCTAATGTCAATTCCAGCTTCAAACATTGATAAAGCCTCTTTAGTTTAAATGGTTCCAACACCACTTTCCACAGATTTTGCCACAAGTGTAGCATCATCATTTTTTACAGTGAATTATTGCTGAGCATTTAGTAGGCTCACCCTAGTGAATGCTACTCCTTTCTTTCACCGTGTCTTATAACATAGATTACTGTAAATAAATAGGATTCCCTTGAATCCTATTTATTGGTGTCCTTTCTTCATATATGTCACCTTTGGCCCTGCAGCGGCATGACTATCTGGGCCACAACAACAGGAAACACGCTGCTGACAGATTGCTGTTTATGTCTGTGATTTAGCTGCAGTCCTACCCAGACTCTGAACCGTTCCACTTGCGCAGGAGCCTAAATCTTGGCTGCACTGTCTTGCTCAGCCAGGACTCCCCCTTGCTCAGGTCAACATTAGAACATGCGTAAGCACTCTGAGCGGGATAGATCTAAGGACATACTGAAGCATTTCCATGATTTGCAGCCTGAGGAAAACAGCTCACTGCAACAACATGGATCTGCCTACTTGTTAAACCAGTCTGGAATCAGTGGTGAAAATTACAGCAAAATGAGCTCAGAAACTGGAGGAGTCATTAGTGTGATACTAAGAGGCAAAGCAAGGTCATGAAAAATACAGAGAAGGTGCCTAAATTGAGGAGATGTTTTAAACCACATCCAAGAGACAGGACAGGGCAGAGATCAGAAGACAAGCCGGAACAACTGCCCACAGCAAGACAGCACCATGGGAAGGGAGCAGGTCTGGCTGAAGCAGGCTCAGGGAGGTTGGTAAGAAACAGATAGAAAGGCAAAGGTCAACATGATCAAAGCTGAGGATGAAAACTAAGGTCCAGGGATAAGTAGGTGTAAGAGCCAAGCACAGAAGTGGGTTTCAACAGACTCACTAACTACATTTATGCTAGCAAACTTGAGCTTTCCCTACTTGTATCCATACTGTTAAGAACTCTTAGTTGTCACTCCAAACCTGCCATATGTCTGTGCTAACTCCCAAACCACATTTGGGAAGTTTGAAGACTGCAAATTTGTCCAGGGCAAGAGTGTGCCAGAAAAGTTTAGCATAACAAAATAGGTGGGCCCAGAGACTTTTCATCCACGCACCCGCTCACTAACCATTTGCCAGACAAATCTAGAGCAGGATCCTTTTCACATGCATACAGGGGCCAATAACAGTTAGACAATACCTTGTTACACCTTCATATCAAAGTTCATATCAATAAAAGGATAGAGTTAATGTTACCAAATAGTCAAGAGTTTCACTTTGCAGCATTAACATTCTTCTAATTCTGGAGGTTTCAAGTCACATAAAAATTACCTGGTCATGTACTCATCTGGCATCAGGGAAGGTAGGTTTGTCATTTGTTTGCAACATCTTGATATTGAAACATGATCGGGAGTCATCGGGGTGGAATGCCATCAAGACATAGATCCCATCTCAAGGTTACCACAACCTTTTCTGCAGCAATTGTGAGCTTCCTAACCTCACCTTTATCAAGACTGAGAAAAGAAGCCCAGCTTGATAAGTATGTTCCTTATCAGACTATCAGGGACTATCGTTTGTTAAACAATAAAACCAAACAATCTTTTTGCATGGAAGACTGTGTTGAAAAGTAGCTTTCCTTTTATAAACTGGCTCAAATCCCTTTCACTCATGTCTGGTTTCTATGTGTGATCATTTTAGGGGAGGGCAGGGAGTCTAAGTGATTCAGTGCTTGGAACCTAATCCAAGTCTCTCTACAGCTTGGATCATCATCACATGAAGAAGCAGGAGGATGACAGGAAACTCCACTAGCAGAATGCCTCAGATTGTTTGCCCTTGCACTTAATCCACTTTAGGCTTCCTCTTATGCCAACACTAGCAGCAATCAGCAGCTTTGAAACATTGGAGTTTATGTATATTTCTTGCATATTATTTTACTACAACTTTTTGACTCAGAAAAAAAAAGAAGTTTTTTACCTTTTCTTTCTCCGTGGTGGTTATGAAAGGTGTGCCTGTGAAAAYGATACTGACAAGAGATTCATTTTTGCCAGGGAATTATACCTATGGATTCAATTATTGTAGATTCATGGAATAAATTAGCTTGGAAGGGACCTCTGGAAATTATCTTGTCAAAATGCCCACTCAAAGCTTCAAAGTTAGATCAGGCTGCTCAAGGCTTTGTCAAGTTCCGAAAATCTTCTGGTATGGAGATTGCACAGCCTCTCTGGGCAGCCTATGCCACTGGTTAATGGGGCGGATCAGGCCAGTGGTTAACCATTATGAATTATGAATTTTTCTTCCTTACAGTCAATCAGAATTTCCCTTGCTACAGATAGTGACCATTGACTCCTGTCTTTTTCCTGTGCACATCTTAGAAGAGTCTGGTTCTACCTTCTCTATTACCCTCCTTTAGGCATTTGGACACAAAAGTTAGATATTCCCTTAGTCTCTGTTCTTCAGGCTGAGCAAACTCAGCTCTTAGCTCTTAGCCTCTCCTCCTACATCATGTTCTCCAGTTTCCTGACCATCCTCATGGCCTTGGCTGAACTCATTTTGGGTTTGTAAATGTCATTCTTGTGCCAAAGGGCCCAAAACTGGACTGTGTCCCCCAGGTAAGATCTCACAATTGACAAACAGAGGAAATAATCACTCTCTCAACCTGTTGGTCACACTCTAGCTGATACAGCTTATACACAGTTGCTTTTGCCTTTGCCTTTACAATCTATATTTTGAGCACCAAATAATATTGGATCAGCAGAAATCTGTTCCCAATGTCAGGATGCAGAAAACTTCAACAATTCTGCACAGACTCATGAAATGTCATGGGGGCTTCACAGGTACCCAAATTGATCAGAGCAGAGGTAGGTTCAGCAATCAGCTGCAGAACAGAAGGGTGAAAGTCCCCTTGCAAAGMGACATTAACAGGCCTTGACATTGGCTTAGTCAGAATTTTACATCTTATTGCCACAAAGGCCTGAAAGGGCCTTTCTCCCTGCATATAAATGTCGTTCAGATATATGTTATCTGAATGTTCAGATATATGTTCAAAAATATCATTGCCCCTATTTAATATTGGGGGCACAGGCAACAACAACCCTTGCACATAACTTGCTATGAGGATGTCCCTCTTGACATTTGTTTTATGTATCTCTAACACAGGGGAACATGATAGGTCCCAAAGACAGCAGAGAGCACATCCTAGGCAGCAGAGAGCAGCTAAGACAAGGTAACAGTCTTTATTTAAGCTTTTCTTCCCTGTGACCGACACGGTTTCCTGCCAGGCAGTAAGCTCTCCATGGAATCTGAGCTCAGCCTGAAACTCCATCGAGGTGGGTTTCGTGGAGCTACAAAATAACTCCACTAGATGCTCAGCTGTTTCCCACGGCAAGTGCTGTCAGTCAACATTTCTGCTATATGCAAACATATGTGCTTCTTTGGACAGGGCTGCTATCAGCCCCAAACCACAAAGGCCCTGAGGAACACACTGCAGCAGTCCAAGCACTGGCAGGGGCCAGTGGCAGGACTCAGCTTCCTTATCCTGCCACAGAAATTTCCTGCACAAAGATCCCTGAGCAAAATCTGGCCATCTTAGGACAACATGGCCTAAGCCAGAAATTCTTCCTCAAAGGAAAAGTATATCCCTGACCCACAGCGCTCCCACTGGGCTCTCCAGTTCAGATCAATGCCATGAGGGGTGGTCACTGCCAAACATGCAAGTCTGGCTTTTTCAAAAAGAGGTAAAGGGAGACACCTAATGGGAACAGGCAAAAAAACACCCACAGAAAAAATGCATCAGGGAAAGAAAAGTGTGAATGAAAGGCAAAGACCTGCAGTTTTGTCTCTGCTGGCCCAGGGAGGTGGAAAGGCATTTGGGAAGAGGTAAGTCTGTGAGGCCTTTGCTGCTGCTGCTGCTGAGAGCCTTGTTGCAGGATAGCTCCTGGCTGCCCTCACAGTCATCTTAAAGCTGGCTTGAATTTGACAGGAGTCTCTACTTGCATAGTAGAAACCTTACTGCTGTGGGACACCTTGTCAACACTGCTTGTAGCAGCAATGAGGTCTGGTAACGGGCAATATAGGTGCTATTTCTGTGGCAAAGAACAGCTTCCACTTACATGGGGGTCATGCATGTGGCCCCCAACTCTGTGTCTGACTTGAAAGCATTCATATACTGCATCTCCTTAAAAATTGCTCAAAGTGGCCCAAGAGCTTTGCATACAGTCTGAACTCACTCTGCTGCCAGCGGAGTCTGGTCAGCTCAGGTGCAGCGGAGGCACAGCCACTGCAATGGAGGAAAAGACTGCAACTGTGGCACAGCTGCTGTGGTACTGCAGCTGTCGCACTACTGCTCTGTTGAAGTACCCTAGTAGGGCTATAGCAGCACTGTCAGGAGAGCAAATAGGGCAAAAGCCACCCCAAAGCCTAGGGCAACTATTGCTCTTAATGCTACTCTTCAAAAATGTATCCAGCTAAATCCACCATTGTCCTGCCCTCACATAAAAATAACAATATCATGATCACAGATTACAACAGTATTGAGCATAGGAATCTATCTGGATAACTAGGGAAATAAGTGCAAAAATTATTTAGAGCAGCAGTCCTCATATCCTCAAGGCAACAAAACAGTACAGTGCAAGCAACTCTACTTTGCTTTTTTACTGTACTTCTGCTCTCCCTCTCACTCCGGACCAAGAAGGCAGCTTCTTGCGACCCAAGTCATGAGAGCAAGGGAAGTCTGATAGGTTCCCTATGAAAACCAGATCAAGACTCAGTTATTCTAGTCCAGCACCAAATTTAACTCAACATTTTCTGGCATTAGGAAGATCCAACACCAAATTTATCTCACCATTTTCTGGCATTAGGAAGGTCACATAAGCTGCCAGCAATTTGAGACAAAGAATCCACTGATCACCTTTCCAAACAGACCTTTGCTCACTGGAAAACTGAGCCTAGTGAATTACAGCTGTTCTAGACACACTTTGAAAGCATTAACCATTAAACCATCACAACTGTCCTGGGGACCAAGTATTATTCTCATTTTACAGATAAAAGAATTAAAGTTATCCCTCTGTTCTTCAGTGCTTGAGGAGATCCAGAAGGCTGCCGTTCATCAGGCTGACAGAAATAGCACATGCTCCCCAGACAATCAAACAACAATTAGSAAGTGATTCCAAGTGGCAGACCACCTCAGCAGCCAGACAAGTGGGGAGATCTCATAAGAGAAGAAAGGAACTGTGCAAATGAGAAAGCGAAATCAGAAAGAAATCTCACAGATCACTGTTAGTGACAGCTGCTCAGCAAGGAACAAAGTGCTTCATACTGATCATGGGCTGAAGCCCATGGTTGTCCATGCTGGCCGTCATCTTAGACAGATGTACAGTGCTAGCGTGCCAGGGATTTCAAGCTTTTGTAGTCCTAACCCATGTTGCGGTAACTTGAGATAGGAAATAAAAAGCAACATCTTGCCAGTATTCCTGGATGCACTTCAGGGTGAGAGCTGTCTACTCTCTGGCCAAACAGTGCCTTTAATAGTGTGACTCTGAGGAACATGAGTATTTTGTGGTGAAAATGTGACTCAGCAAGTTCTGAACTCAGCTGGATTTTGGAGACAGCACTCGGTGTCTGACACAGAGACAAAATACCACCAGCTGGTTGATAATATCTGGCTTTCATGGGAGGCAGCTTCCCCATCTGCATGAACTGCAGCAAGAGTAGGTGCAAGTATCTGCTGGGAAGAGAGGGAATAAGGATGGCAGAAACATCGTGGCAGAAGAGATAATGGAGATACTATAATACAATTATTAGGGATATTCAAGAAAAAAGAATATGGGRAAGTAAGTAAAACAGGGTTCCTCTGAGAAAGAATGGGAGAAAGGAAGGATACATTAGGATGGGGCATTTTAGGAGGAAGCAGGGAAGCTATGATGATAACAGGCTGTCTTTTGTGGCACTGATTGCAATAAGAATATCAACGAAATATCAAACTCTTTAACACAATCACATTTTTTTTCTTGGCTCTTGCCTGTAAATGGTGGGTCACACTTGGCACAGGACACTAAAGACCAGTATAAATAGTAATAGAAATGGTAGAAAGCAGATGTTTTCTGTACACCCAGGTTCTGGAAAGTATTTAGTTATAAGTTTAAATCTTACTGAAATAAATGAGATATAGCAAAGGCTCAACTGCTCTACTGAATGAATATGGAAATCCATTTTTGAATCAGCCCCTTCACTGGTCTGTCCTTTAGATCTCAAGAAATCAYGTTAATTATATGTATTCCCTTTCTAAGATGTCCATGACAAGGCTTATAGCTACCAGACAGTCAGAGCTCTGAACCTCTGAGACCCCGGTTCTGCCACTGGTGGTCATGACAAATAGTTTATTTCCTGGAAGTAGCCAACTACTTCAGCAAGGCTACTGCTGAATACAGCACTACTCATCAGGAGAAAGATGACAGACTCTGGTCTTAGGCTGCCAACTCCTTCATACTGAGACTATAGACAACTCTGAAAACAACCATCAAGCTGGCATCACAGGCACTATAAGAGCATACACTGGCTGCTCCACCACTTCTACCTGCATGGAAAAAAAAAGTCACATACCTTCATTGGCTAGAAAATAAATCTGTGCAATCAAATACCAGAGCAAGGTGAGGGAAAAGCCAGACAAATTAAATAGATGGATCAGATATAGATTTTAACCCTCCCTGAAGATCACTCTATTCAGGGTCTGCTGGAGAGAAGGTGGGAGCAGAATCGTTTCTCCACAGAGGGTAGCAAGCTACTAGCCTCTTGTCAATTAATCCTGGGGAGTAACAGGCCAGAAAGAACACCCCACAAATTTTAAATGTGGTGATGGGGCATTGGGGGCATATATATGCATCATTAGTCATCCACAAGAATTTTGTTTTCATAACCTCTGCATTTTTATCTGTCACTTCTAGCAATAAATATGCACTCCCGCCAGTGATTTGACATTACACTTGCTTTGGATGGTTGCCTTTCCCAAATATTAATAGTAACTCATTGTGGACACAGCATTGGTATTTAGTTAGATCAGACCAGCTTCTTTTAAAAAACAACTTTTCGTATAAAGAGAACAGATGTTTTTAATTTATACAAAGAACAAAAACAAAGTTCTATTGTTCAGTTACACTGAATACAAACATTGCAGGCACACAGAAATTAACACTGATAGCACATTAAAAAAATTAAAAGCTCATCATTCTAAAGATCCGCTTATTTGTGCTTTTTCCACTACTTTAACAAATTAATGGCATTCAGTGATAACAAGTGTTGCTCTTTCGAATATATTTGAGCATGGCATATTTTAAAGATAAAAATGGCATAAACATAAGGGCACTTTATAAACACACATTATATAGACAGTAATAATAATAATAGTTTTATAATAATAAACTAGGAATGTAAATCCTCATAGTCTAGGGTATAAGCCAACTACTAACTCATGGAGATAGGAAGAAATTGCCTCTTTGAGCAGATTATTCTATAATTGTTCCTTACAGGGTACTTTTTCCTCTGTAACATCTGCACCCAATAGCAAGCACATTTAGGCCTCAGCCATCCAGAACACTATGTATGTGCCTGAAAAGGGGCAGAGTATTTTAGTCATGTCAACAAGATTATCTTGCAATATTACATAAATTTAAACTAGAACTATGCTTATATGCTATTTTTCCCCTGGAGATTTAAAAGCCCTTTGAAAACACCCAGAAGCTAATGATGCACAGAGAGCAGTGGTGGGCAAAGCTCGCTGACTTGGGGACTCTTCCATGCTAAGGTGATTAAAGCCTTTCCAGAACATGATCACTTCCCAGCCGATAGAAGTTGCATACATCTCCTGGCGCCTCATGGGGCACCCCAAGAAAACACTTCTCAGGTATAAAGCTTATTATCATTCCCATTTTACACCCAGTAAAACTGCAGCTTAGATATCTGATTCTCAGCTTCCCACAAGGCATAAATCTCCCCAATAAAAAGTATCTTCTCTAGCACCCCTTGATGATTTTCTTCATGGTTCTCTCTGATTTATTGTCACTTCTTAGGTCACAGTCTTGGGCAGACATTTATARGTTTAGAAATACTGAAATAGTGATATTTCTATCAGTATTTCAGATTCATTAGTCCTGCAGATGTAACGAGACAAAGAGGGTAGGGCTTTGTATTCAATGTCTGGCTAGGTTCTCCAAGGGTTTTGTGTTTCCCTTAGTCTCTAATTTGAAGGCTAGCCAGATCACTGCAGCCCACCCTCTCAGCTGCTGCACTGCAGTTGCCATTCACTTCCAACAACCAGATCACTTACAGAAATGAAGCATGGGAAGGAACCGGACCCTAAGAATAAAGTATAGCCAACTCTGTCCCTCTTCGAGACCTTTTCCCCCTTCTTCTTGCGCAGGGGTAGATGCATACCATGAAGGCACAGCACTGCCCAATGAGATGGCAATGCCTGCTTAGTCACCCAAGGACAAGAGATAGGGGAAAGTTGAATACAGCCATACACTAAAACATTCTCATCCTACCTAATGTTTTCTAAGTGGCATTATCCTGCTTTATCATCCCTTCCTTTATTTTGTTTTTTCCCATCTATATATAGCAAAGATTCTGCTTTTGGCATATTAAAACCAGACTTCACTCCCTTTCCTTTCCCATTTACTGTTCATCATTCAAATGCTTGTCCAAGAATGGGTACCATTTTACTCTATCCTACACTCAGACTGTATATCAAATTATTAGGCTTACTTAAATCCATGATGTAGGACCTAGTGAAAAAATCTTTCCCTCTATTTTAACCTATTGGAAAACAAAGGAGAAAAGTTATAATTAAAGGACTTAGGACAGAAAAATAAAAAGTCTCTGTAGCATTCAGGTAAACTGGAAATTTCAATGCCACAGAACAATAGAAAGATAAACACTATGACTCAAAGTGTTGGATGCTTTTTCTACCACTAAAAGCAAGCCTCACTAGGAGAGGTGCTATATATATGATGCTCCAAGTAGTGTTTTTTAAACTTTCAATCACTTTATATAACATAAAACCCAGTTCCAGACCCCTGCTGAAAAAAAAAGAGAAACCAAAACATTACATTCATATCGTACCTTTCAACTCAGAAGAAACCAAATCATGAATCATCTTATCCACTMCAGAATGCCATCACCTACACACCAAAACACAGCAGCTGTTTATTAATCTGCAAGAACATTAGGATGGGTGCTCTTATTCTGCCAAAACAGCAAGGAAAATTGAGTAGACAAAATATAATAACCTGGAATGCACAAGCCTATCCTCCCTACCTCTATAATGAGTACCAGAGGGACTTTATGGACCACAAGCAGCTGATACCTCCAGCCGCCCAATGTTAACAGTGCTTTCCACAGCAGCTAATTGATCCTTGGAAGCCAAAAGGATTTGACCTGGACTTGTTTTGCTTTGCTTGGTTGACAATGAGGCCAATAGCTGGCTATCACACACTGACCACAATTGCTATGTCACATCCAAAGCCTTGTCTGCCATATTTAGCACCACAATTAATGCCAGAAACAAAGTAATCTTGAAGCTCTGAATTCTCCAAAGATCCAGAAATCTATTGCCCTACYACTTGTGCAAAGAAGTCAGCTACTCACAGTCATGTACCTGTTCAGATGGCTGGCTTGCTCTTGATTAATAAATTGCAAATAACRCTTTCACAAACATGGCTCCCTCAGACCTTTACTCTCAGTATCTCAGAAAGATGCTACATGGCTCTTGGAAGCTGCTTATCAGAATTGGAACAGGTTGCTATCCAAGTCTACTGAAGTTTTCACTCATTGTTACACCACACTCATCACTGTGGTATCTGAATACAGCCTTTCCAGCTGAATTCCAGTCACAGCTGGATTCAATGAAGAGTCACTCTGAATCCCAGCAAAGTAGAATTAACATAGGCCAAGATCATGCAGTGAGTTCTCTGTGGGCTCACAAGAAGTTTGTTACAAAAGTTGGACCTCGGCTTCTACTGAAGGGGGGAGGGTCTTGTGGCCAAAGTCTGTTATTTATGAGATAAATGAAGTCCTGTGGCTCTGMTCCAGAGCACTTACATAAGAGTGCCACCATTTCTTGTTGTATAAAAGGATYATGTCTATATCACTAGGACAATTGCATAGATACTGTCGTTACTGCAGAGGCCCTCAGAGAA
>NW_028186269.1:1119144-1127038 GCF_003343005.1 Rhea americana
TCCACCTCACTGTCCACTCATCTAACCCACACTTCCTGAGCTTATCTAGGAGGATGTCAGGGGAGACAGTGTCAAAAGCCTTGCTGAAGTCAAGGTGCACAATGTCCACTGCTCTCCCCTCATCTAYCCAGCCASTCATTCCACCATAGAAGGCTATCAGGTTGGTTAAGCAGGATTTCCCCTTGGTGAATCCATGCTGGCTACTCCTGATCACCTTCTTYTCCTCCATATGCCTGGAGATGACATCCAGAATGAGCTGTTCCATCACCTTTGCAGGGATGGAGGAGAGGCTGACCAGCCTATAGTTGCCTGGGTCCTCTTTCTTGCCCTTCTTGAAGACTGGTGTGACTTTGGCTTTCTTCCAGTCCCCAGGCACCTCTCCAGTTCTCCAGGACTTTTCAAAGATGATGGAGAGCAGCCTGGCAACAACATCTGCCAGCTCCCTCAGTACCCGTGGGTGCATCCCATTCRGGCCCATGGATTTGTGGATGYCTAGCCTGCCCAGAAGGTCTCTAATCYTATCCTCCTCAAYCTAGGGAAAGTCTTCCCTTCTCCAGACTTTCTCCCTCACGTCCAGGCTCTGGGAGTCATGAGGGCTGCCCTTAGCAGTGAAGACTGAAGCATAGGCGGCATTCAGTAATTCTGCCTTCTCTGTATCCCTTGTCACCAGGGCCCCCGACCCATTCAGGAGCAGGCCCACATTTTCCCTAGTCCTCCTCTTGCTGCTGATGTATTTGAAGAAGCCCTTCCYGTTGTCCTTGACATCCCTTGCCAGACTCAAGTCCAGCTGGGCCTTAGCCTTCCTCACAGCATCTCTACATACTCTGACTGCATTCCTATAATCCTCCCAAGTAGCCTGCCCCCTCTCTTCCACATTCTGTGCATTTTCTTCTTCTGTCTGAATTTGGCCAAGAGCTCCTTGCTCACCCATGCAGGTCTCCTGCCCCTTTTGCTGCACTTCTTCCTCCTAGGGATGCACCACTCTTGAGCTTGGAGGAAGTGATGTTTGAATACTAGCCAGCTCTCCTGGACCCCACTTCATTCTAGGGCCTTAACCCATGAGGTTCCACCAAGTAGGTCTCTGAAGAGCCTAAAGTCTGCTCTCCTRAAGTCCAGGGTTGCAATCCTGCTTGTTGCCTTACTTCTTTCCTGCAGAATCCTGAACTCCACCATCTCATGGTCACTGCAGCCAAGGGTACCTCCAACCTTCACATCTCTAACCAGTCCATCTCTGTTGGTAAGGACAAGATCCAGCAGGACACCCTTCCTTGTAGGAAGGAGGACAGAGAAAAGAAAGCTAATTATGTTATGTCCTTACTGATTTTTGTTCATCATGAGCATGTTCATGTTCATCATCACTACCATAAAAGCAATTTCATTTCTACAGCACAGCTCTGTTCATACATGTGAATGAAAGTAAGGTAAGGCTGTAACTGCATAAGGATTGGCTGGGCAACACCCCAAAATGAAGATCAGAAGGAGATTAAATCTGAGGGTTTTGTAGCTAAAATGTCAGCCTTCCTGTATTTCTTACTCTGCTGTAATTCATCCTTGCCACACAAACTGCATTTTTAGCTCACCAAACCTCTCAGCCTTCCTGCTTTTCACGGCATTTCCAATCACAGGCACAAYGGCTGGCTCAAATGTGTTTTTCCATTTACTGACCAGACCTGCATTTGGTCTGGCTGATCCAGGGATATCGGGGCACTTCTGAAAACATGATGTTTTCAGTAAAACACCCTTTGATAATCAAACAAATCAAAGTGCAAGCTACCTGGATCCATGAAAGTGAAACATATAACTGCCAAAGAACTGCTGTTATCTCTGGCATGGCTGGGTCATTAGGACATTTCCAGTAACAAACCCAGTTAAAATACCTCTGAGGAATGTTGCACTTGCACCTGAGACCTGAAGCCAAAGCTACCCAGTGAGCTTACAGGGAATGTGATTGCTTCCTACAAGTTGACAGAAATTACTGAGAACTACTTGCTGCACTCATTACAAATAAGCTCAGCAGTGACAACTGACCTTGCAAATACCTGGTGCTCTGCCCTTCTGGCTGAGTGTGAGGGACACTGCCTCCCAATGTAGGGAGCACAGATAACGTTGGAGGGCACTGCATGATTCAGCCCAGGCTTCCCTCCTGATTCACATATGAGGTTGGGAGAAGACAGAATAATCTCTCCTTTATAAAAGGTTGGCTATACTTTTCTTCCTGAGTCTGACCAAGTCTGCTCTCCATAGCTGGATCAGCTTTACTTCAAAGTGAGGAGGACTCTGCTGCACATGCACAGGTCTCTGGGGACATATGGAGGCTGTGGGTTACTCACTATGCAGGTAAAAAGTCTTTGATTTCCGCCTCTTTCATTTTCARCCTTCATCTATTTTCTTCTGCTCATCCCATCACTTGTTTGTACATTTATACTGTAGGATCTGGCTGCTTTTCTTGATGTTCTGGCTGGTACAAGGGAGGTGGATGGCTCCCCCAGGTTGGTGAAACATAATAAAAGGATAGCAGGGAATGGCAAGGACAACTCTCAATAGAGAACTATGTAATTCTACTCAAAATTACATATGCCTCTTCTGTAGTCTCCAGTCCCACTAGCTCATCTGTTGTCTGTGTACTTCCACCAGGTTTTGTAGAAAGCAGTTGCCGCTCCAGGATTTTTTGGATGAAATTGAATAAATTTTTGCTCCAGGGAAAGTTCTTCCAACTGGAAATCAATGGTGAGTCATTAAGTGGTTGCCTTGAGCAAGATGAAAGCTGGAGTATCACTTAATTGTGTCTATGAGCTGGATGCTGCTGCCATCTACACGTTAACTGGTAACTTATTCTGAAAGAACTGACAGAATGTCCTTGCTGCCTACACTTGGCCTATCACACTGAATTTGCCCAATATCCCTACAGACAGCTTATAAGCAGTAAAATTTATATGTACAGCCATAGTCCGCTTTGCTCCCTCTGTCTAGTATGCCTAAGAAAAGGAGAAAGGACRGTCTAACAAGGAAGAATTGGCATTTGGGTTTCATTCTTTTCTCTGCTGAGATCTTACACATGTCTAGCTAGGAAAATAGAGGTGAAATTGTAGCTTGGGTACATCCTAGACAGAACAGGGGACAACAGCAGTGTGTGCCGAGTAATACCCAGAAAACACGCTCTTGATGAGTACTGAGTAAGAACTTCAGCAATTAAAAGATTATTTTCTGTTTTATTTAACATGACACTGGCAGTGAAATACTTTATTTCAGACTGAACAAAGGGTCTCCATTTTGCTGAGGAATGGAAAAAAAAAATCTATTTAACCAATTTGAAAACCAGAAAATGTTCATATCAAATTGAACRAAGTATGTGATTTAACCCCAAGCCATATTTCTTTCTGTTGAGATCAGTTCTCCCCCCCACCCCCAATTAATCTGGAGGCAGAACTGAAAAAATCAAGTACATCAAGGGTGTGGAGAGAAGTGAGAGGTTTTACGAGAGCAACTGATATCTCTGGAAAAAACAGACAAGCCTTCAGGCACACAAAGCTTGTTTGTTTTTTCCAGCTCTATTGGTTAGCCTCATAAAAGCTATTCTCTCTTCTTCCAAAATTCTTCTCTCTTATCTCCTTACACTATCCTGGCTGCAAGAATACGTCTACTGAAACAGCAGTTATTAGTATTGTCTGACATATAAAGATGACAGATAAATCGTGAAATTACAATGACAGCTAGTAAAACCCTATCTACTTGTACAGATTCTTGTGTCTAAGCCAAGACTAAAATAGTTCCTTAATCAGAGGAGCAGATAATTAACAGAATACAATGTTATTAACTCTACTAGCATCAAGAACTGAGCTCAGTCGTCTCCCAGACTGTCTGTTGCTCAGTTCCCCTCTAGATTTAACAGTACATAGTGCCTTGTCTGGCAGAGATAAGTGGCAAACCTGATCAACTTGTAGAAGTGCCCATCCAAAATATGTCCATGACTGCATCCTTTGATCATACKGAGCAACAGATTACCAGAACTTGAGGATTTAGGAAATGGATGGACATACTTGCCCATAACTCTTTTTAAAGAGTAAAACTGGAGAGGGAGAAATGTGTACGATATCTCAAAGAAACTCTCCTTAATAGTATTTCAAGGTGGCTGTGGCACAAGCTTCTGGRAGAAGTGGGCACTAAAGTGAACATAATGTGCGTGAGCTCGAGAAATGCCAATTATCATGTGCTCTAATACGTAACAGCAGGGCTTCACTAGCTCCTTAACAGTTAGCATTGTTGGAGAGCACCCAGACCAGCTGGGCCTCTTTTCTGAAGACAGCTAGCTGAGGAGGCCTCAGCACTACTCTGCCCAGTGACTTGCCTCAGCTTTTCTTCCCAGATGTCATTCTTCAACATACTTTTTCTGTAGATCCTTATGCTGGCCCTGTTCTACTGGATGAGAAACTAGCATCTCGCTGTGGCTATGTCCTGTCGGAAGATGTATGGGGCAACCCCATCTTCCGTGCATCAGTGCTTGGCTGTCATGTAGCCAACAAGGTAAGACCCAGAGATGGACTGAAAACAGCTTCAGATGGCACATCCTCTCCAAAACAAAAAATGGGAGATTATATGGCATTCCAGTGACATGTTTTGAGAACTCAAGAAACAGTGAACTCAAAGAGTTAGTATAATGTTGGTGGTATGTAGAAATGAATAAGCAATGGCTCTCCAGTATGAAGTTTGTTCAGTGTGACTGACATGGGATTTCCTCTCTCCATGAAATGACACTTAGCATAATTCTGCTGACTAGCTGCCAGCTCTCAAGCATATCCTTGTTGCTGCTGATTTGCCAGAGAGTTTCTTGAAAGCCTCTCCGGAAAGAAGTAGGCATCTGCTTGAAAAAGCAACATTTGCAGTGTAATTCTGGCAGATCATTTCTTGGCTTAATTTATGTGGTAATGTGCCTGTTAACACATGCCTAGGAAYGTAGATCACACACATCTATTAGACCCAGATTTGTCTCATGTAACTTGAGACATCTAAAAGATAATGTCTAGTCTAAACTAGTTGTTTACACTTCTACAATAGTCAACGGAGAAAAACAGGCATCTCTGGAAGGTGATTCACACCATCAATATGTTTAAAAGTTTAGCCTGGATTTCTAATTTTTAAATGATAGTTGAGATGAATTGTATCCTATCTGACCTGAAAGAAAATATATCAGAATAGAAAGTTCATCTTTTGTTCACRTCTGGTTGATTCTGGAAGCCTAACAGCAAAAATAAGACAAAACTTGCTGGGCAGATCTTATGCTAATATGAATAGGGGATACACTGTGCTGTGCAATGACCAGAACACCCAGACTAGAAGTTTCTCTGGAAAGGTTTTGCATTTGTTTATTTGTTTTTCAGTAGATAACATCCATGTCAGATAGCAGCAGAGTCAGTGTCTTCATGTTTGGCTCCTGTGGAGTTGAAGCACGGAGAGGAGATCTCTTAATGGAGCTGTTAAGAAAAACGCTGGACAGCATTTTTAAGATAGATCCGAACTTCCTACATCGAATTAAAAAGTCTAGTGCTTTGTCTCCACAAGAAAATGCATAGCAATCATGAATGAGAGAAACAAGAACCAAATGGCAAGGAAGGTCAGATAAGGGTATCTTCTTCTGACCAGCTGTATACTTAATACTATGGGAAGAATATTGCTGAGATCTGATCTAATACAAAGTCTCTAAGTACTAAGGCAATGTCTGTGGCTCAGAAAGCCTTTGTGCACAAACCAGTTAAGACAAGATAGTACTGTGGAGAAACTGTCACTACAGGTCTCATCCTGCTCTTATCCTTGTAAATAAGCCCTCACTAAMAGCCACTCTTGAAACAGGACAGTACGCAAGATGGTCCTGCACTATTCCTGCRTGCATATGAACATGACCTTCTACACGACCCACTAAATTTCTAGTTCTTTTTCCTAGGCAGATGAGCTGTTTTCACTGACTGTGAACATCAGAGTGTCCTCATTTCCAAGCATGAGAGCAGCTGTGACCTACACTTACCCTATGTACTGCTCCTACTCTTCCTGGGCTCCAAGAGAAATTGTGTGTGAAGAAAACTACATGGAGGTAAAAACTTTCCCATCAAAAGCTGAGTTACATCTCAATTCCCTGTGAAGCATAACAACCTCCACAAACACAGTCTTATGTCAGAAACTGATTTTACACTATGTACCCAGGGCCAATAGCAACATGTRGCCAGTCAGCAGAGAGTCTAACTGTAGATGCTCATTAATAACACATTTACAAGTCATTGGTATTTTGCATGCAGTGAAACTCAGTTAATTGTAAAGAATGCTGTAATTCATGCCACAGTATGCAAATTGGAAGCCAGGAAAACCCTACCTGTTATACTCATGGGAGTACCTTTGTGTTAAAAAGTACTGCCACATCTGCAAAAATGTCATCCTTTCATTTAAAATAGTAAAATTCAGAGTTTGCAGAGCTACACCTCTGCTGTGTCACCAGACATCCCTTGTAAGACAAAATCTGATTCTTGCTGGAGGTGCTATGCTTTAGTTGTCCAGGCTGCTACTAGCATCTAAAAGCCAAATCAGGAATACGGCACTGAACAAACTGAACTTCACTAATTTTTGTATGGACCTACTGGAGGTAAAACAAAAGCATATTTCCTCTGCTAGGACCTGAGGCTGTGTAGTCATATCTGGGTATAGCAATACACTTTAATCATGGTATAGATATCTGAGGACAAGATTGGCTCCCAATTCAATGCCCAGAACTTGTCTCACTCTTCAGCACATGCTAGTTAGAATAGCACCATAAGTATGAGGATCCCACACTTGCAGGCGCATAGCCTGCAGAGGAGGAGGRAACCAGTCCTCTTAAAGCAAAGAGCCTGCTTTCCTATAACTTGAGTGGAGAGACTCAGATGCTTCTGAAAGTCTCCAGAAAGTGTTCTAGCCTACAGATCACTGATAAGCCTACAGCTTACCAGATATGAAACAGGATCATTACTTTACCTGGTTATACACAAAAGCATTCACAAAATCACAGAATGGTAGACACTGGAAAGGACCTCTGCAGATCATCTAGTCCAACTCYCCTGCRCAAGCAGGGTCATCTAAAGCACACTGCCCAGGACCCTCTTTACATGCATCCCCATGAACACCATGGCTTTAATTTTCATTTTAAGAGCACAGAACTTACAGCAATCAAGAACTTCTAAAGTCAGGAACTTGGAAACACTTTAATTACCTCCAGTAAATGTAGCTTGCCAAATCTCTACAGACACTGGGGAAGAAATCTGAAAGGCCTCCGCTCTCATGCCTGCAATAATGCTGAAGATCTTACTTGCTCTCAACCTCCTCTGTGTTCCCAGGTATCAGTGAAGACTGACGTCCCTGCAGTTTCAAATGACTACACTGTTGCATGGATGTCAGTACTGCCAGAGGTATGAAGGAGAGTCTTTCCTAACAGGCCTTAGCTTGTCTCTTCTCTCTAACATTACGAGTCATTCCTGGAGCATAGCTCTATCTCTGTCCTCATAGAAAAGGGATATGGCAAAGATGCAATTAAATACCGAAAAAACCTCTCAAGTCTTCTCAAGACTGCAAAAAGGTGTTTAGAWGGGACAGAAGGGCCATATGATTGTAGGAGTTAGTGGAAGCAGAGTTCAGAACAAAAGTAGGTGGTTCTTCACACAACAACTAGTGAATCTGTCAAACTCCTTGCCAAAAGATGCTGTGGCTGCTAAAAGTTTGCTTGATGTCAAGGGGATTAAGGAAAAGTTCACAGAAGAGAAATCCAATACGGCATACAAAATAAAAGAATCATAGAATCATAGAATCAGTAAGGTTGGAAGGGACCTCTGGAGATCATCTAGTCCAACCTCCCCGCTCAGCAGGGTCACCTACAGCATGG
>NW_028186269.1:1127700-1146510 GCF_003343005.1 Rhea americana
CACAGCTTGTACTGGTGCCTAGGGCTACTTTTCCCTAGGAGCAGGATTCTGCACTTGCCATTGCTGAACCTCAAGAGGTTCCTCTCTGCCCAGCTCTCCAGCCTGTCCAGSTSTCTCTGAATGGYAGCACAGCCCTCAGGTGTGTCAGCCACTCCTCCCAGCTTGGGATCATCAGCAAACTTGCTGGGGATGCACTCCATCCCCAGCAAGTTTGCTGATGATCCCAAGCTGGGAGGAGTGGCTGACACACCTGAGGGCTGCTACAAATAGCTCAGRCATACTTGAGCTGAAAATTGTTTGAGGCTGAAAAGCACCAGGGGGAAATAAATGCTTGTCCTATTTTTATTCATGCCTCATTTTCTTCTCATGTCCATTGTCCTTTTTAGTTATTCCCCGATATGGTCATCGTTTAAGAAAAAATACTGTCTAGGACAGACCTCCCTTCTAGATCAGTATAGACATTCCTCTYTTCTTATGTGTAACTCTGTATGGTTATATACTATAAAAAGTAGTCCATCATTTGGCCTATAGACTGCTCCAACAATCAACTCACATGAAGGCAACCTTTTTATTAACAGCACAGGCAATTTGACCAAAGGCCACCAGTTAAAGTTTCCTCTAGGGCTGCTGTTAGACTCTCTTTAAAAATACCTTAAGGAGCTACAGGATTTCTCACCTTTATATACATCAAGGGAGTTACTAGTGGACTAGTGTACCCAGTGCAATTCCAGTTACTTCAGCTCCTAATGGGAAAATAGATGCTGTAATTTGATAGCTTTTTAAGAGACTTTTGTATACTTGTATCTTATGTGATTTCTCTCTCTCTTGCAGACTGAAAATGTTGCATACCAATTATGGCAACTGATGTTTGTTTCTCCATCAGGGAGAAAAAGAATAATGGTAAGCGATGCAGCAAAACTAGGCTACAGCTTCAATAACACACTGTCTCGAGTATATCTCCGTGCACCCTATCACAGCAACGAGTCTGATTTCAGCATGGTGAGTTGTTGCTCTCAACTGAACAAATTGTGCCATTTCCATTGCTTTCTATAACATTTATTTTCATTTACTTTTTTTTTCCTGCATCCCAACAGGTTGGTGGTGTAAATATGAACATGGTCACTTCCACCTCCATGTACAGGCAGAGGTGGCTGCTTTTGCTGATTGACACAACAGTCTCCTGTCCTATCGGTAAGGATTTCTTCCTCATTTACCAGAAATAACTGCCTGAGGAGCTAGTGGAAAACACAGTCTGCACATTTCTGTGCAACCTGTGTTTTAAGGGTTTAAGAGGTTTACAAGGTGACTTCTGAGTAGCACAGGCTAAGAGGGTGTTAGCTCCTGACAAACATCTTCCCAGCTGTGACATTATGTTACTTGTGTCCCCAGTATAGCATCATGCCTTGTTTCTGGCTTCTCAACTCCTCTCCCCTCCCCCTCCCCCCCCCCATTCCCAAATCAGACACAGGGAACTGGAGACAAATAATTACTGCACATGGGCTAGGAAGTATGTCTCATCTTGGCCAACTCCATGGCCTTGGCTCTCCACTGTCACATAAATGCATGCAGCGGATGCAGCTCTGTGTCCTTTTGACCCACCACTCCTCTTTCTGTGGAGAGGTAGATGTAGCCTGGCTCTTTAAAAAACAGTAATAGCTGCACCCTCTGTCTCTCACAGAACATTTGACAAGTAGGATGTTTTAAATTGTCAAAATCATGAAGCAAACATGCCAGAGGCTCTGTGTCCTGCTCCTCCTGTTGAAGCCYGTAAGGCAAAACTCCTGGAACTGGAAGGAGAACAGGGCAAGTAACTGGGAGCATGACTGTCAGTTCTTCTTAATAAATTATTTATTCAAAGTCTACTTTGAGTGCCAGGGTTTCTACAGAATAGCCACCAGTCTGCTAACATCCTGTAAGGTGTTTCATTAGCTGTAAATGGCACCCTGATGAAAAAGGGAAAGACAGCTGTTGCAGAATGAAGACTCACTGGCAACTGCAATTGCCTGGCCTTCTGGGACTGTCTATCTAACTCAACAGATGGTACCAGCTTCACTGATACTACATTAACATGGACTGTGCCAAGTATTATCCCCACATTAGTGCTTCAAGAATCCACCTTTTTGTCTAAAAACATTTCAATGGGAGTCAATGGCCAAGTCATAGTAAACCCTGAGGAGAAGAACTACTTACTGGAGCACAACAAGACACACATCAGAATAACTATCCCTATTGGAGCAGAAGGAGGCAAATTAAAGGTTAGTATGAACCTGTCACAGTCTAACACAGTTGATGGGATGCATCATGGGAGAGGTTTCCAAATCATGACTCAGACAGTGATTGTTGCTTAAACTTCTAAGATACAAGAAATATCTGAAGACCTAGATGTTCCTTCTCTATGTTCTGGAGCCACTTACTTAAAATCAAGTATTTCTGATTAGAAAACACAATAGAAGCAAGAGGTTGTGTTTTCTGGATAATCTATAAACTAAAGCAATGATAATACCAATATAYTAATGAATTAAGAGTGCCAGGGTTTCTGGGCACCGAACTTCAATCATCTACCTGTTACATTATGAAAATGGCCCCCGGCATGCTTCTGGCCTGGGTCAGTGAGCAATTTCCCAGATAATTTCCATGCAGTTGGGATGATTTAGCATGGGACAGAATTCACTCCTAATATGTAGTTTGGCTGCAGCTGCCCTGCTTKGGACACTTGGAAAGCTTTAATAGTATGGATGTGACTTAAGAGCTAGAAAACAGGCCCTGGTATTCTATAGTTTACTAGTACAGAGGCAGCGTACAAAAAATGTTCAGTAGAAAGGAGCTGGCAATATTTTCACTTGACTCTTTCTAAAGACAAAGTTGGTGTGACTTTGATTTGTMCCCTTCAGAAGTTCACTTTTTGGTGTATCAATGGACACATACATTATTATATGTATTAGACAGACACAAGGCAGAGTTAGTCTGAGGAACTGTCTGAAGTACCAACAAACTTTCAGAGTGAATCAGGATAAAATGAGATGCAAGACTCACAGTCAAGGGATTGCCTATATATACATACATATATATATATATATATATATATTATTTGCTTACTAAAGTTAATAAGCAATGCTCCCCTGATGTCTCCTTACTGAGACCCTCAGGACTATGTGAGCCAAACATAGGCCAGTCAAGTGGTCTAAACAAACAATCTTCTCACCCAGCAAAATCCATTCCAAACTGTCCCAGAATGCTGCTTTCTCTTTCTAGCATAAGATTTTTAATCATATTCAGCCATTGAATTATTGAGTATTAAGGCTTATTCACAAATTTTACCTCCGTAGAGCTCTGTATCTGGTGGTGTGTATGGAGTCATTTATAGTATTGACTTGTTCTTGGAGCATACATGGACAGATGCAGACTGGCAAACCACTAAGTATACRGTCATCAAATCCATCATTACACCCTTTATGCCACAAATACCAACTGTTATCAACAGTAAGTCATTCTTCTCATTGATTTTTACCAGTGTTTGTTTTTGCTGAGCTACATATTATTCAATTTGACTTCTGTCACATACTCAGATTCACCAGAATGTTCTCAATTTGCACTTCCAATTTGCTAGCCAAAGACAAGATCCAAGATCTGATAAACCAAAACAATCCTGTTAGCCTTAATGGATGCTCCATCTATCACTCCTCTTTATGGGATAAAATGAAAATTATGAGTTGCTGATAAGAATATGTCTATTTCTGTCACTTTAACTGACAAATTTTTCTGTTGAGCGCTGAGACTCTAAAATAAAGCTGTTACGTTGTGCAGTTATCACACTAGGGAGATGAACTGTCTGAGGACAGTGTCCACTGATGCCACCTTCTCCTCAGACTTGTATTCATTATCCCGGGAGCATAATGAAATCACCTCATCACCTAGTGGTGCAGTAATGGTGTTTTACAATATTTTCCAATGCATTAAGACACGAGGCATCTCTGGAGTTATCTGGATAACTGACAGAGGATGAAAAATGTGAGCCTCTTAGGTTATAGTATGATAGTTTTTGCATATTTTATGTGGCTGAACTAGATTCTAGATTTCATTATAAGAAAGTCACTGCACATCAGAGGGCACCTCTAGAAAGTTACTGAGCCCACTTCCTGTAGAGTTTTATGTACTTACTGTTAATCTCCTACAGCTTGAAGCAATTCTCATGTACTCACAGTATCTCAGATCTGACTAGAACACAAACATTCATTAATCAGAGCCATTAAAGAGATGGCTGTTGGCTAAGTTTCCTGGAACTTGAATGCGAGGCCACCCCAACTGTCTTTGTTATTTGATCCACATTAGCAGTGATTTGATGTTCTCTCCCTACAGATACTCTGCCAGAGGAAAGGATATTTAATGTTGCATTTGGACACTTTCTTCCCGATGTCTCTCTGGTGACAATCTCAATAGGAAATGTGCCATTTACTCTAAGACAAGCACACCACCAGGGGTATAAGATTTATGAAACTCCTTTTTCTAATACAACAAAAGGATTTATCTTGGAAGTACCTTTTGATGATCCATATGTTCTAAAGGAGGTAAGATACCGCAGGTTACTTTAGAGGGTGAGTGGAAGTGGTAGAGCAGTCCCTTTTTAGAATAAGTCTCTGGCTTTTATTAACCAACAACTGTTCTACAATTATAGACCTGTCAATGAGTCTGAGCTCATCCTAATTAAGATTAGAGGTTTGTATGTCCCCACCTTGCTCTCCCTAGGTCTCTGGGAGAAGTGCAACACCAAGTGTGACTAGATGATATGAAATATGACTTCCTTTGGTGTCTGTCAGCATGGCTAATTTTCAAGTGCAACGCCCAGCAGGAAGAGGTTTGTCAAATCTCTATTAAATGCTGTCCCTTGAAACAGGAGTGCCTTGGAAGAATAATCATCAGTTATTGCAATCCTGCAAACAGCAGTTACCAATATCAGTTATTCCTGAATCTATGTTTATGCAGAGCTGTTTGAACACTGGCATAGGCCACACCCACTGCAAGCAGGTACAGACAGACTCAGGCTATTCTAAATGTATTTTTTTCAAATTTCGGAGTATTTGTACTCTAAATATTTGTAAATACTATAAATAGAGGGAARGAATCTAATCTCTAATTTTAGTGGGAGGATACTTGCCTGCATGTCCTCTACAACTACCTGGACCAAATCACACAGACCTGTGATGCTATTTTCTGTTGTAAGGAACAACACACAGGATTAGGACTTGTGCAACTAATTTTCAAGCTGCAGTCAAACCACAGTTAAAATGCATCAAGGGTCAAAGTAATCCAAAAAAAATCAAAATTAAATTCAAATTAGTTTAATTCAAATTAAATATTTCTTTCAGGTTGAACAGCAGGTTTTGTTTTGGGGCACTTTTACTTAAGTAAATGAGGATGTTGAGAGAGATCTCTCAGAGCATCTCCTCATACCTTCTGCCTTACTGGCTACTCATTCTCCTGGGTTCAGATCCACACTCTGAGTAAAGAAGAACACAGATTTGGACCCCAATCTCCCTCAACAAGCTCTTTCACCACCAGGGTATAGAAGAAATACCAGTGTGTTCACTTCTGCCTCGATTTTCTGAACAGGCACTACATTCTCCACACTTACGTTTGGCCAAAATAGCTGTTGAACTCAGTCCAGGTTTCTGAATAGCTTTAGGCCAACTGAAACGATGTTTTTGGACACTGCACTATTTGCTGGGGAGAGGAGGGTGTCGTAATAATTACTTAGGGCTGCTCAGGATATAAATTCCTGTCTCTGCTAGAAGCCATTGCTACTACAGCCTTACGCTTCTCTTTCTCTTTCAGTATGTGAATAAAAATGAAACAAAATACACCCTCCTTCTTAACTACACATTAAGCGTGGGTCCAGAGATGATACTCTATTATCATTCAGCAAAAATGGAATGTGTAATTGCTGATATCGGTAAGCTTTCTTCTGATATTAACTGGCTTTCATTAACAGTATGCATCAATTTTTCATCAAATTCAGTGCGAATGGAGTTAGGCTAAGGATGAGAGCTTTTGGGAAAACCCCACCCTTCAATAGTTCATTGTTGGCAACATAGCCAGCTTGCTGCTTTTCTGATGGCAGCTCTCTTGCATACTGGCAAGACAATCTGCCCTGAAGACACTGAGAGCAATAAAAGCTAATGAGTAAAAGAATCTGGCTAGCAAACTCAGCAAACAAGATGCCTCATAACTTGAACATACATCTAYTGGCAAAACTTTCAGACGTTGCTGAGAGTTTCAGCTTGTCCTCAAACGCAATTCTGCCTCTGTGTCCAGGGCAAGATTAGCTGGCTTAAATAAATGTCTTTAACTCCAAAGATAGCGTTTCTCTAAGGAAGACAGTCATCTACTAAAAGTTGTACTTAGCAGGTTAGTCAATCAGGAGCTATAGTTGGTATTTGCTCAAACTTCTTAGATTTTTGGATGCCATGAGGGTTACAGAGTCTCCTCACTGTCCTATTTTATCTTCAAAACAGCTCTGGGTTCAACCCAAAGAAGGCTGACCAAAAATATATTTACATACATAGCTGAGCTTGTCTTGCTGAAACAGGGAGTATTCCTGGAAGCAAGCTGGCAGACCATTCCTAAACCATGAGGATTCTGATGACGGCAGTTGTGAACTGTTATATCTGCAACACAGTGAAAAGACTACAGATGATGCCAGTATGCACATAACAACTCTGCTGTAGTGCCGAAGCAAAATTTACATGGCAGAAATCTGTAACTTAGTCAAAGAACATTACTCAAACCCTCATTCCTTGCTTACTTTCCATCTCACCTTCTTTCCACAGAACTACCAGAAGCAGTTGGTTACTGTGATAGAGAAAACCTGTATCTAGCCATTCCTATTTTAGGCCTGCACCAGTACTGGAACCTATATATTGGTAACAAACTTCTGAACCGGCAGACTGCACTTACAAATGGGTATTTTGCAGCTACCAATTCTACCCACCTGATCTTGCAAATACCTTTGTTTGCTATAGGAGTAATCTATGAGGTATACAAACTGTATCATACTGCTCATACTGCCTTCTTTAAAGTATATAGGACTATTTGCTCATAGACTCTCCTAGAGTCAAAATTTGTAGTGCTATATTACTTGTACTATAAAACCTCAAAAAGGAATGACTCTACGTGAGTGCAAGTAGGACAAGAGGTATCAGACATGCACCCTTCTGGAAATGCCATGTATTATGTAATCTGCAATGCTAAGTTGTCTCTAAAAGGTACGCACCAAGTCCTCAAAAACAAACTCCTCAGTATTTTTAGTATGATGAGACAAAATGTCCCATCTGTACTGAGCCAGAAAAAATATTTCAATATAGCCTTTATGAAAGAAGCTCTTTTAAGGGAACTTTTTTTTTTCAGAAAAGTTAAAATACGGCAGGGAAAATTGATGCTGTAATAAATATCTGAACTCTTCTACAATAACAAGCCCAAACTTTTTTCTCTGTGACAATGACCAATTAATTCACACCTGAAAACTTCTGCCTCCATGTTACATCAGGCTTTAGTCTTCAGACTGACTTGTGACCTGTTAAAGTAACATAAGCTGAAGAGATGAATTTTGTACATACAGACCAATAACAAGCTTTGACAAGAGACCTCTTCCCTCACTTCCTTCACAGGACGTATCCTTTCAGAAAATCAAAGCAAGATTTGATGTTGCCCTAAGGAAAGCAAGAACTCTGGAGACCTTACAGATATTCTCCATTAGCTGCAATTTTAATTCTTCAGCATTTGTAGGTAAGTTGGACAGTGACTGATCAGTAAAAAGATCTGTGACACTTTCCTTGAGCTTATAACCAACTCTGATTTTCTCAGTATGCCACCCAGATGGAACTATAATGGTATCTGCCCAAATGAAGACAGTTCCTGCTACTGATATGAGTAAAACTAAACTAAGGGATAGCTCTTGCAAGCCTAAAGAATATAACAAAGGACATGCCTTCTTCAAGTTCCATGTCACTACCTGTGGCACTTCAGCACGGGTAAGGCTGTGGCAAGAGCAAATACATCTACAGGAAGCCTCTGTTTCTCCCACATTTTCTTTTTTGCTCCCCTGCCCCATCCCCTGAGAATATTCAGTTTTTAATAAGTTTCCCATACATACAGTTTGAAGGTGATCACATTATTTATGAAAATGAAATCTCTTATGAGAAAGAGACTCTCCCAGGACAGAGCATGCCGACAATCACAAGAGATACAGACTACAGGTAGGAGATTGCCTGTCTCTGCGCACWGAAAACACCTGCTACACCAGCTACAGCTGATGGAAAATGAACACAAAAACTACCTCTTTTCCTATTGCAGATTAACAGTCTTGTGCTACTACCGAGCAAAAGAGACACTGATGCTAGGTGCCTTTGCTAGTCATTCTTCGATGCAGGTGTCACCTTCCTTTGGCTCTGGTACAGTGGTGCCAAGATCAARTATTGCAGGTGGGCAATCTTCTTCCTCCATTTTGAAACCTGTATGACTCTTTCAGTTCTAAGCTCCCTCTTTTAAGACTTGGCCTGCTTCCTACTAAAGGACCTCACAAACATTTTCTTATYTGTAGTATACAGAAGGATAAGACAAGCCCTGAATGTAGCTTCAAGGGTGTCAAAAGGTATGTTTCCTTCTAAGAAAATCACAAAATTTCCAAATATGTTTTAATTTAAATAAGATTAAATAACAGTAAAATCCCCTGATGTTTTCTTAAGATGGATCTTTCACGGAATTCTATGAACCAAATATGGCAATACTCAGACAATCCTTCGAGCCTGTGTTTCTTGAGGTTGAGCTGAAAGATGAAAGCCCTGAAGCAGAATTATACTTGGATAATTGCTGGCTAACTGGGTCTCTAGACTTCAACAGCACCCCAAGATGGAATATCACTGTGGATGGGCAAGTAGTTATTGAATGACCAACTTCTACACTGCAGAAATCCTGACTTCTTCTAGATCTGCTAATCTGTTTTCTCAAATAGGTGTGAGATTAACAGCAATGAGTTTGTTGTGGAGTTCTATCCAGTAACTGTTAGCAGCAGAGTGAAACATCCTTCGCATTTTAAAAGGCTAGCAGTAAGGACCCTGACACATCCATTGGAACAGGTAAGATTAAGAGAAAGGGCCTTACTCTGTGAACTTTTCTTTAGAGTAGTATCAATTAAGACCATTTTCTGAGCCAGATTGCTTAAAAAATAACCAATTTAAGTACCTCACAGACTTAAGACCTATACAGCAGACAGCCTAAGCAGCCTGATTGACACACAGCTTTAATTTAGTTCTCTTCACACAGTCACAGTTTCAGTCATTTAAGATTGGACTGACCGGAGTAAACAAAAGAGTTTGGTATGTAAATATGATTTTTATACGGTGTTTCTGACTTTTTATAGGGTCAGATTCATAACACTTCAACTCAAAATGTCTAGCACAAAAAGTCAACTAACGTACCATAGCATCCACATGAAATTCAGCTTAGCTGTCTCCCATCTATCCCAGACAGTCAACCACCTCCTCAGATGCCTGCCCAGTGGGGCAAGAAAGCAAAGGCATCTGGGTTTGGCCTTATGCTGTTGAGGTTATATCCTCCTCTAACAGGTCTAAGATGAGGAAATAAAACTGAAAGTGCTTTGTGCCTTCTGCAACCCAACTGACTGTACGCTAGCACAGGTATTGATACGAGCCATGGCAATACCCCTGCCTGTGCAGCCAAAGTAACCACATCATTTTTTGACTTGGCCCTTCATAAGGAGTTCAACTCATGAACTTGCTAGAAATGAACATGATGCAATTCTGGCACGTGCTGCTTCCGAAGTGGGCAGCTGCCTCTAGCACCAGATTGAGTTTCGGTCTAGCTTTGATACGTAGCCTCACTGCAGCTCATGAGGTTTTAACTTCTCCTGTCTCAGCTTCTCAGTTACCAAACTGCCTGAGGGCTTATTTGACACCAAATTTGAAATGCAAGGCAAGTTCAGCTAGAAGGTGCCACATGCAAGTGTTCAGACAAGCTTAAATCTAATCAGCTGTAACTTCTGCAAAAGGCAGACAAAAGACAAAGCAATGCTCTGCAAGAAGAAATTTCATATAGACCAAGGGGTATTTTGTCTCATTCTTAGGTGTATGTGCACTGCTCACTGGCAGTCTGCTCTCCTACCAATGTATTACATGGCAGCCTCTGCAGAGGACAATGCAGCTCAAGCAAGGAGAGGAGAGGTAGGTGTTTAACAGAGAAAGAATCAATATGAAACACACCTGGCCTGATGTTTTTAAGCTATTTAGGAACCCTGGTTTTGGGCAACTGAAACAGCCTGAGCATGGGCTTTGTAACATTACTCTTAGCTGGTACTTTAAAACATTAACACTTAAGTATAGAATTTCTGTATCCCTGAAAAACTACCCAAATGCACTGTATGTCATTCTCAGCCTTCCCAGGTCACCGTTCAGTGAGTCTCCAGGGCTACGTATTTGCTGGACCAGTCTGGATTGTCGATCCAGATCTAAGATGAAGGATGTAAACTAAAGTTGGTAAGAACCCCCAGTCTCGTATAATAACCTAGAGAGCTCACCATGCTTTGTGGCACAAGCAATATTGTCATTCAAGGCCTTAGAACAATTAGTTCTGCGACACTGTCCTCTATCTGGGATCTGCTGCCTTTTCAAAAGCTTTCAGAGACTGAGGTATGTAAAAGGGAGCAAGCAGGGTTTGGGGCTTCCTGGTCTAAGCTTGAGTCCACAAGAGAGGAAACAAGGAGAGCTACCTGCCAGCCTGAGCTCAGATGGCATGGCTCTGGAGAAAATGTCAGCAGGRGAGTGGGACATGTTACAGCTGTGCCGTAGCATGTAGTTTTGGAATTGGCTGTTATTTCAACAGGTTTTCCACTGGACTGGCGCAAACTGCCCCCAACAGTTATCACTACTCAATTGAAAGAAAGAATATGTGCAGAATATTAAAAACTAAAATTAAGGCATACATCATTGCCATATTACAAATTCTTCTGAAGGGTCTAAATCCCCCAAACTGTTAGCATATCATTTGTGTTTGGAGGACCAGAGCTATACAGCTATGTATCCTGCCTCACTCCTCATTTCACTGTGTATGTCTCTAACTGCCCCTGAAAGCTCTGCTGTGCTGGTTACTTTCTAGATAGTGCAACTACACACACAAGTTATTTCCTTCAGTGTCTACCAGAGCTATATTGCTTGAAGTGAAGAGATCAGACAATGGGACTCAAGACAGCACTACAGCACAGAAAAGGGCTAGGGTCTGCTAACAAGATTAGTAAATGTTCTAATCTATTGCCTCTATGAAGTGGCTACAATGGAAAACTTACCAGGAAATCACCCGAGGCTGCAAAATAACATTTCCTTTCTCTTCCAGCTGATGGAATATGGACTTGTTGACCACTAGAATTATCCCAACCCTGATCATGGCTGTTTATTTCAATACTTCATAAAGTGATTGCCGATCCTCTCAACTGAATATAAAGTGCAAATCTGAAAAGTCAAATAAAAGTACATATGAAGTCATGTAACTGCAAAATACCTTCTTGCTAGCCTATCATCTGTCATCTATACTAACACGGGCTCTGAAGAGTCAATCAATCTCCTACTTGGGGCCTCTTCCACATACAACACAATGGCATACTTTTTTTTTTCCTCATTAATACAGATTTTTGGTTACAAAATTGCATCTAGCACTGACTTAAGTTTCTTGGAAATCTATTTGTCCCTTATTTTCTTCTAAGCAGCCCATATATGAAAAGGCCAAATACAAATTGGAAGAAGCTTAAATGCTCTAAAATTAGTAAAATGAAAAATTTGCCTGGCATTTTCTTTTCTGTGCCCACTGAATTTTTTAAAAGAGATTAAAAATTAAAAAGGTTATTTTTCTACAGATCAAGGACAAACCAGACACACCCCCAGCTGCAGACCACTTTCAGCATGTGTCTGTACTGCAACTGAAGGTGTGACTGCAGCATAGCACAGCATATTGAATAACCCTTCAATATCAGTGAAGACGGATAACTTGCACAGATGTCAGTTTAAGCTAATAACGCACATAGGCCCAGAATCTCAGACAGGTACAGCTTCTAGAGCTTGTATCTTCACAGGCTGATGAGATTGCATATGCTGATTAGTGCATATATCTGGCCTCCCAAAAGCTGCAGTCATTCCTGCGAATGCCTGAATAAATGTAGTCTTAAAGCTATATCTACTGAAAGACTAAGTCACACAAAAAGGAATTAGATGGTACTGAGATCCTACGAACCCCTCCTCAGCGGCAGCCTGGGAGACACCTTTCTCTCTGCTGTATGAGCAGTGCACTCTACTGGCTGGAGCTAACACTGCAGCGTCAAGCCAACCTGCTGCTTCCTCAACGTTTTCCAAGCCGACACATTCCCCATTTTTAGTGTTAACAGTAACAAACTCATCACTTTCTATTATTTTAAAAAGCAATTTGAAAATAGTAAATCAGTAACTAAGAAAGAAACAATCTGTAAAGTGGTATGAAGGCTAAATAATAACTATGCTCACCCCTCTTTCTCCAGTGCTCCTAGGGCACTGTCTGTAGTCCACAAAGATGAACATCTGGCATGGTGTTGCATTACTAAGGTTCATGCACCCCGTGGGTCTTGCAGAGGAAAGTCATAGCCCTGCAGCACATGGAACACCTTGTATCTTCTAATTTTGTCTTGGAAAGCCAGAAACAAGTTCAGCTGTGTTCTATACCCCTCCACTCAACACCAGGTAGGTGGTGAGATTTCTCTCTGCCTGATTTCCATAGCATTTCTATTTCCAGCATTCCTATAGACCAGCCAGAGAAATTTCACATCCTTAGTTGCCTGCTCCTAGTTTGGTTGCTCTTCTTGCCAAAACAATTCTTTCACACTCAGTTTCACTAGCATGTCAGACTTACTTAGGCATTCATTGTTTAGCTTTGGGGGCACCTCTTTCCCATTCTGTGATTCTGCCGTGCTATCGGCATGGCACACTGCTCAGCACCTTAGACTGCTCCCTCTTCTGATGCACTGCAGATGGAGCATCAGCATCTAATTCATCTCCTAGATTCCAGCTCAGACCTGTGGGCTTAAAATCTTTCTTAGATTTGGCCCTCAGAAACAACTTGGTTATGCCACTATGGTTGCAAGAGACTTTATTATTCAGCCAATGTAGAGAAAAGGCATTACGGAGATGTGAGAGACGTTAAGTATAAACTAACAGGCACACAAGAGTTTGCATACAAACTTGAAAAYCACTGAACTTTGGATCACCCTTCTTCATAGGAATACAGGAATCTGACTTGAAAGCTACTGTTGCAGTTTTTGTCTATGGCAGGAATAAAATAGCTTTTCCTTCCTGCAAGGTACACTTGACAAGCCACATGTTTATTGTGCAACACAAAAACGTGAATGATGAAAAATCTGGTGGCCAGAAGCTGTAAACTGCATCAATCCCTGCTCATGGACAGGGATGTTACAAGGAAAACCTTGGAAATGATCCAAATGAGCACAACATGCTACTAGCTGGGCCTCCACTTGACCTGACCCCACAGCAAACTTCTCTGGCCAACCAGTCCTTTCAAGCACCAGGCTGAGGCTGACTGTTCTGCAGACCCAGCATCTGCCTCTGTTAAAAKGTGATCCTAGAACAAAGCAGCTCCAGGTAACAGCTGCAGTGAGAGGATTGCCTTTAAGATCAGGCTTGCTACAGATAATGAAAGCAGAGATATTAATTACCAGAATCCACTGGATCTGACCATGTCCTGTGGCAGTACCGAACGAAAAACACAGTAGAAGGAAATTGCAGAATAATCTTCTCATACAAAAAACGTCATCCTCCAACTAGCAGTCTTAAGTTTTGCTCAGTTTTTGCCTCCTCCTGAACTGATACACTCCCTTCCTGATAGTCCAAGGACACTAGCACCTGCCTAGCTAAGCTGGAAACAAAGGTGTTAATTCCCCACATTTTAGAATACTGTATATTTCACTACTTATTTACTGTCAAAGTTATCTATTAAATGCGACAGTGCATAGTGCAGTCCTCAGTCAGTTCTATCAAGGATTTTTTAGTTCTTTAACACTGATTTACTGTTGTCCATTCACAGAGAAAAACCCAGGGAATATGAAAGTTGTCTTGAGAGGCCCCTTTCCCTCTTCAGTGTGCCACAGCTTTCACTTTAGAATAACTCTTCTTGTTCTTCACACTGTGTTTCAAATAGTGATGAGAGAAATGTAAAACATCTCTCATACTGTTCTGTTGCCCCACTTTTGGGCTGCTAGCCTGTCCTTTTGTTGTGTTTTCCTACCTTTCTTTAAAAGCCCTGCAACACTGCAAAATGGACAAGCGCTGCAACTCCTCCTCCTGTGTTTCCGCAGAAGGAAAAATGGGATACTAGGAAAAAACATAGGATGATGATGTTACTCTTTGCCAGGTTCTCTGAACAAGTAAGATCTTATAAGAGACTGCTGTTCCAGATACTGAAGGGAAAAAACATTCTGTAATGTGCTGAGGAAATCAAATACTTTTTTTTTTTTTTTTTTAAGTTTAGATAGCAAATCATTGGATGAGAATACTGTTACTCACTGCCAGGATAATCCCAGCTATGAGGAACACACTGAATGAAGAGGCTGCCAGCAAAGCCTGCCTGAAGTAGAGTGGCAATGTGCTTTGGAAAGTAGGTTTATAGGTAGGAAACCTTTGGAAAGGGGCTGTGAATTATTCATGTCTGCAACATTTCTGGCCTAGATGAACCTGCTGGATTCTTGGTACAGAAATTTCCTGGTATGGCACTGTTACTGTAACAAGTGAATGCTTATCAAGAGCAATGGAAAAGTAAGTCAGAATTGAGGCAGATGCTCTACAGTGTTTTATAATTTTCAGCCAGAGACAATCTCTAAAGACTAGTGAAAGTGAAAAGCTACAGTACCTCTATATTGCAAAAGCATCCTAACTACATTATTCGTCCTCCTCTTACAAGCCRATTGTCTGAGATTCACAGGGAAATACTACATAAATATAATTTTACAACTCTCTATACCTTCAAATCTTAAAGGATTACAAGCAGTTAACCTTGCAGGACAAGAGTTATTAAACACATCCCCCCTTACGTTTTCTGACATTGGTAATTATGTTTTATGATACCCTTCCAACAGTCCTGACTAAGAACACCACACTGCACTATTTAATAATTTCAGACTGACAACCCTGACTAGGCCTGGTTGCGATTGAAAGCCTAACCAAGTAACTCATGTGTGCATCTGAGAGGAAGATGTGTGTAAGGATTTTATTGGCTAAAAGTACCTAGAAAATAATTCCAATTATGCCAAAATGTACCACAACAATTCACTCTTTTACAGAAGAGACAAGGAAATACTAAGCAAAACCTGCTGTAAAATTGCTCCCAGTAAAATATTCCTGTGACAACAAAGGATGTTAGAATTGAGCAACATTCATAAAGTAACACAAGCTGGGAAGTATGAAGAATATTATCAGAATTCTTGTTTGGTTTTCCAAAATACTTATTTGGTATTTATCTTCTTTTGATTTTTATCTGTATGCTACCATTTAAATTGTGTTCTGTGCAGAACCACACATGTGATCTTTCCTTTGAATTTTTCCACCTGCTTTCTTATCAGGGTTTAATTTCACAGTTCAGACTCAACTCTTTAGAATGTACTCTACATTTTCATGCATGCTGTGTCAGGGACATGCTTAGTTCTAGTTCATCTAGTTCCAGTCTCAATTTTTGAGACAGAGGTGGCATAAAAAATGCAGGTCTTAAGTTGTATTAAGCTGCATCTTGGAGATAGAATATTAAGATATGAAAATGGAAGTAGAGCAAAAGCTCAGCATATCCAGAAAATGCCAAAACTGAACATCAAAACACCTGGTCATTAATGAGCAATTAGAGACTGCTTTCCAGACTCTAAATGGTTACGTTCTTGCCTGCAGCACAGGTATGTAATTTCAAAACTACTGCATATCAAGAATCACAGAGCATTAAATGAAAATGCAGGATTTTCTCAGTCCTATGCCCCAAATTTGTTCATTGCAACTGTTGCAGCGTTTCATCCAAAAGCTGAAAGCAATCTCAGTGGGGCTGTTGGGAAACCTCACAAAAAATGCAAGGTAGTTCATAGGCTAAATTCTCTGCTCAAGACTTACTTACCCAAAGGGTTCCGCTATTTTCAGTGAACCCTGCACTTGTGTACGCTCCAGGATCATTCATGAAGAAACTCACCGTAAGAAGGAGAATTTTTATTARCATAATTTATAAAAAAATATGTACATCCTAAGGCTCACACAGGCAATCAAAAAGCATTTCTTTTAGTAGAACTTTTTATTCCCATGAACAATACCCTGGTGTTTCTTATCCACTGTTTTTAGATTTCAGCAACTGTTTCTCCTATTATGTAAGGAATAAGACTACTTGGGTATTCACAGCCAGCTGAATCAGATAGATTCCATATTTTATTTTTGTGCAATTTATCTTTTCAGTAAAAGGAGAAAGCCAAGACTCCTACTGTGAATAGCTCAGCTGCATTCTCTACCATAAGCTCTTCATAGATAATCACGAGATTCATTTTATTCATCTCTGCAACACTCAATACCCTTACAATGGGATTACCAAAAGAAAAGACACATTCAGTTCTTATCTGTTTATGCTATGCAAAACTAGTTTTAGAAGTAAATGAACTTCCAAATAACTGAATTCTTACATCGTATTGCTCATGCAAAGTACAAATAGCTTTGCATAAAAAGTCCTGTTTTTTATTAGTATTTCTTAATACAGAAAGACTGTGCTTTTATAAAACTCCACACTCAAGTACTTACATGTTCTATATATTTGGTTTTAGACATTTTTCCCATGAAAAACTATTTAAATTAACCTGTGAAAAAGTACAGAAACCGTGGTAAGAGGACTACAGGCTTCATTAACTGCTACCAAGCTTTTAACTGTACAGAATGACCAGTGACCTACAGAAATCTACCATTATGCTTTTGCTCAACACTGGTGATACTCCAAATAGGGTTTTTTTGTAATTATAACACATTGTTTTTTAATTATTTACCCAAGAATGAGGTTTCTTCAGTAGCGCATAACAGATGCAAATGATCTCGTGTTTCATCTATCAATGCCAGAAATCACGCAAGTATTCAACAAAACATTTTTACACCAATAGCTGCATCGTCAATAAGCTCTCTTTCGTTTTTCTTCTTTATCAAGAATAGCTTGGTTTAGACTCAACACAGCATCTTCAAACTGAGGGTTTAACTCTAAAACTTTCCTGAAATCTTTCATGGCCTCATCAAAGCATCCTGTCCCCAAAAAAAAGACAAGACAAAGAATTATTTTTCAGTAACTGCTCAATTTCACAAAACACAACTGAAGAATGACTTCTAATTCTTTCACTAACAAAAAGTATTCACTGAACTTACTGGACCAGCTATAGTATCTGGTTTCTGCAGAGGTCCAAATGGCAGTTGAATGTCTATAGAGCAAGAGCCTGAGTGCTCATTTTTGCACTTAAAATGGGACGTAAGACAGAATTCAGCAACTTATTCCAGTAGAAAGAGCCAACTAATGGCAACTAAGAGCAGGGTTCCCTTAAACATAGAAAGCAGGTATGCTGCTTTCCAGTTGCTGGTCTTGGTCAGGCTCCTTTCTAGGTAGTCTCTCTCTAGCCCCTCCACTTCTTAATCTTGACCATTCAACAGCCTAGCTTCAGCCAAAGGGGCAGGAATCTCATCTCCTTATAGTATATTCAAAACTTGAGCATCAAACTCCCCAAAGATGATTAGCAGCTCACTGCAATTGAGATGACTATGCTCACTACTACTGCACCTACTTAAGGGATGTCTTATCTTAGGTTTAATGGCAATGTTTGAATTTGCTAGTTTTAGTCTTATGGAAAATTTTCCAGAAAATAAATTTAAACTGCATCTTTCCCCTTATCAAAAAATATCATTTCAAGTTACATAAAAGCATAACTGCGAACAGGGATATCTAACTACACAAGCAGGGCAGACCTCTAGCTTGAATAACCCATAATGATTTGAGAAAAAAAATCTTTCCGATTCCATCACTTCTTTGCCTGCCTGTGCCAGGYAGATCCCTCCCTCTATAAAACGGCAAAATTACTTCCAAGCCTTAGACAACTTTGGGGATAGAAGAGCCCTCACGGCTACTAATCAGCTCTGTAAAAGCCTCCTTCCTTTTCCTTGCCCCTCCCGGCCGACAGTCCAGGAAGGACCCAATACCAGAGCAGGTGGGCAGACAGGAGCAGCCTGCTCTCATGTGCCAGTACGGGTGACAAGGGTCAGGGAGAGCCGCTCGGCTCCCATGGCGCAGGCCCGGGTCGCCCTGCCCTGCCCCGGGTCAGCCAGGCCCCGGACAAGCCGCCCCGGACGGCTCGGCGCGGGGCCGGGCGCCCCTTCGGCGCGGCGCGTACCCAGCCGGTAGAGCACCAGGCCCCTGTTGTAGTAGGGCACCTCGAAGTCGGGCTGGCTCTCGATAGCGGCCGTGTAGTCCTCCACGGCGGCGGCGAAGTCCACCCGAAAGTACTTGATCTGTCCTCGGTTGTTGAGGGCCGTGGCGAGGTCGCGACAGGCGCTGCGCAGGGGACAGAGGCAGACCACCCTCAGGGCGGCCGTTACGCGCGCGCCCGCGGCCCCTCCCCCCCTCCCCGCAACGTACCGCGCGGGGGCGCGGCCAGCGGCAGAGCCGGCGCGCCGGGCGATGAAGCGGCTGTAGAGCTCCTCGGCCGCCGCCAACCGCCGCGCCTCGAAC
>NW_028186269.1:1146655-1210166 GCF_003343005.1 Rhea americana
CGGGCGGGGGGCGGGGGGCGTGCGGCCGGCAGAGGGCAGCGCGCCGCGGCAGCGCCACGGCCGCGCTCCCGTACGTATTGTAGTGCCCCCTCGTGGCCGTGGCGGCTGTCGCGTGTACAAACCGGCGCGGCGCGGGAAGGCCGCTGGTAAACGAAAACCCGCGTCCTGGTAACCGCTGCAGCGCCTTGAAACGCGATCAAAGAGTTTTTGATGCCGTCTGACACTAGACAGAAGTAACAAACCAAGAAAAGAAGAAACGGGGAAAAACACTCTACCATTACCTAAAGACCCACAAAGATACACAYGGGGCCAGAAAAAGCAAAGAGACATAGAGAGCATAGCTTGAGTCTGGGCCAGACTGTACGGATTAAGGTGGCCTGAATTCATGTTTTCAATATGAATTCAGACAACTTCGATCAAAATATATAAATACTATGCCCCTTGTTAAAATGCACATTTCAGATGAGCTATGGCTATACTTGATCTGCAGGATGTCARGTCAACAGCTCCAACTACTTTCACATGATATGTTAGGTATGTCCTTTAAAATTTTAACCAAGAAAAAAAAGCTCAAATACCTGAATAAAAATTGATTTAATAATATATATTTTATATATAAGCTTTTTCCATAAAAGAATATTGAAAGACATGTATTATTTGCTCCGAAAGAAATGCTAGGAGAAACAAGACTCCTCACAATCTTTTCCTCAAAAAACAAACAACATACAAAGTGAAGTTTAATGCTTGTGAACATTACCAGTCTGTCAAGTGCTGAGTCTTTGTGGAGAAAACTCATACCATGGATAATGACCTGCAACACTTCCATACTGTACCATCGAAGCAGTGGTTAAAATCTAGTAAAATAGTAAAGSTTATTTCTAAATGAGACTCTGTGTCCTTTCAATCTTCATGTATAATGAGGATGACAGTTACAGCTCTTGAGATCTGCTTAGCAGATGTAAGCTGCTCACTTCAAGCTACTTAGAAAAAGTAGCCTATTACCAGCTTCCAGTCTGAAGGTTCACACTGGTTTCCTTAGTTGATTAAACAAATCGCTACAAGAAAAAAAAAAAAAACTTAAGAATCAAAATGCTTACTAAAGGCATAGATTTCTAAATGTTTGTAACTCCTTTGTTGGTACTATGGTTTTAAATACAYTTGGCAAAAAGAAAATAGCATAAATGTGAAGTCCGACTAAAGTAGCACCATCATTCTAGTAAAACAAGCAGTAGAAAAAYGTATACAACAATAATAGTACAACTACTGTGCATTATTTCAAATCAAAAATTACTTTCTTCAGGAAACTGAGTTTGCTCCATTTTTCATTTTTATAATTCCATGGGAAATTACTGTTTTTCTCAAAATTCAGAGTAAAACACACTAAGATAAACCTGCATTCAATTTGCATGGTTTTGAAACTAGGTTCAATTTTTTGAAAAAGGCTGTTACTTAAACCTCAATTCTTTTTGAAATATTTCTCTAGTAATAGTAACATTGTGTGTGACACTATGGTACCTGAACTGTATTTTAAAACACTGTAACAGTAACATTTTAGAGTGTTGAGGGTTTTTTAATAAAACAACAGAGAAGARGATAAACAAACCTTTACTCCCTGTTATGCTACAGGACTGTGGCACAGAGGACAAAAGTTATAATTGCTTATTTCTTTGGCTTTCACACAATGCTTACACACACTGCACATCCAGAATCGATACTCCATGATAGGGTCTCCTGTTGCAACACATACGGGAAGTTTTCCATCTCCACTATTAAAAGTAAATAAAAGTAAATGAAACTGAAAGAATGTAAATTTAAAACAGCAACAAAGACTTGTTTTTCAGATATTTGCAMAAGAATATAAATACCTTTAATCTTAATTGCCTACCTACAATTAGTTGCAAAGCTTTTTATGCTCATCTGTAAAATACCACTTCTCTGTTTAGATGTGTGCCATTTCTTATTGGAAGTAGTTAAATCAAATGACTGTGCACACCATTAACATAGCTAAGTGTGTAAATCTTCTTTTCACAACAGAATGCACACCCAAAAAATCCTGTCAGCAAATTGGACCAGCAGATCGAAAAACTAAGTGAAAAGAAACAGTTCAGGACATATAGAGGTAAGACTCAGTGCCCAACTGCTACTATTACATTTATTCCTATGATGAGTCACTTAAGCCACTTCTGTACAACTGCAGGGTGAAACCAAAGAAGGCAAGTTAAATAAAATCCTTTTCATTAAAAGTTAGAGGAAACACAGAACAATCAACTTGAAGGTTAGTCTGCCTTCCATACTCAAGAATTCCATGCTTTTAGCAAGAAAAGACATTCATTTTTAGGAACAACTACTCCAAAGAATTACCCCTTAAACATGCCCTTCATACCTTAATTCTTCTACTTTATCTTCTCATACCATACAGATTCAGGGTACTTCACAGAACATTGGAGTCTCTTATTATACTGGTTAAGAGCCATTCACATTAGCATCACACAATGATTACGTAAACATGGCAAATATGACCTGTTATTCTAATGACATATAACACCTTATCAAAARTCCTAAAACACCTGTGTTCCATCCGCCTGCATCTCAAATTAAGAAGCAATTATATCTTTATGCTTTTCTCCTTTAAGGTCAAGTGCTATTTCCCCAATTACAGTAATCTCAGACAGGTACCTTCACAAGAACAGACTAGTACCTGTATCACTCTTGCCCAATATTCAGTACAAGCAGCAAAACACTTAAACTTAGAAACACGCAAACCTCACTTTCTTCTATTTCTATTGCTAAAAGCTTATATATAGATACCAACAGACAAATTCTCATATTATTACAGTATCATATAACTATAACCCACCTCTCAAGAACATCATCCAGATCGGATTTTTTGTTATACTTAGGACAATGCTTTGTGAATATCTCTAGAGCAAGATCTTCATACTGTTGCCTCTGTTCTGGGCTGAGAGTTTCCAAGGATTCCAGTTTAACAAAGGCTTTTGAACAAATATCAAATGCTCTATGTGCACATGCACAGAGAGCCAAAAGGGAATAAATTTCAACAGCAGGTATAATGTCCTCATAATCCCGTAAATGAAGGGCTAAGAACAAACAAAAAAAAAAAACAAAAAATCCAAACAAATCATGACATTTCTTCTGAGAAATGCAAGCTTCCGTATGAAATCATTACTACTAGTGGATAGTATTATTCTTATGAATAATTTCATTAGACAAAACAAATCAAGTCATGTCAATGAAAATACTATGCAATGAAACTAAGTATACATAGTTCCACATCTTTTTAAAAATAAAAAAGTAAATTTGAATGTGAACTGGAAGTGCCTTGCTGAGTCACACTTTTTGTGTGTTAAAAGTACTTGAAACGGGCCTTCATTACTGGGGGAAAAAAAAGGGCAACATTTGCCTTCCTGACTTCCAGTGATATTTTATAAAGCTTCCCTTCTACAGCGAAGTCTGATGTGACTTAACAAAGACATAAACAAACCAGTTAACAGAATATCTAAGACGACTCTCTAGTTTGATTAGATATTATTTGATAAGTTAGACTTCCACAGTCTCCAAGAAAATACTTTCAAGGTATCTTGACTGCTGCCATATGGTTTTGTTTAAAATTCACTGGATCCAGCAAAAATAGAAAACCATGACAACTGTAAATGAAATTATGTGCTTTGCAGGTTTCTAAAATCATAATAGTTATTTTACAGGTTTAAAAATTAAGTCTTACCTGTCTTGAGTGCTGCATCTACAGAACCTTTGTAGAGCTGTCTTTGTGCAAGTATAAAAAAATGGTAAGCCTCAGCTCCTCGCCAAGCATTGTCTGCAAAGCGATTAGCTGAAGAAAGGACATCTTCTTCTAGCAGACCAGCCAAAGCTGAAGCTGTCTGAAAACAAAGCAGTACCACAAGTAATTTTGATACAAAACAGATACAGCAGAGAATGGAGATAGACTTTTCTGAACTTACCGATTATACCAACTGGCTGTGTTAACTAGGGAAAATATAAATACATGAACCTAAATGAGTATCATTAGGCATTATATGCAGCACATATACAGAACATATGGTGCACATTTTCAAAGATAATCATCATATATGTGTATACAAATATATTCTGTGCACATCTGCAAACCGGTTCATACTTGAAATTAATAGTACATTTCAATACCAGATCCGAAATTAAACTGTTTAATTTGAGCATACAAATATAAAAATTTGAGAGCACTAAAAAAAAAAAAAAAATATTTTGATCCCCCCATAATATCTGGAGCTGTCTCCCTGAGCCAACATAGCTTAATTTAATCACATAATCTATTTTTGGGGTAAATACTTATTCTTAAACAACAGGAAGGTTAGAGTCTCACAAGTAAAAGTCTGAGTTTCTTCATATCATTTCTACTCTAATAAACAGTAAGAACAGCACAAAATTAGGTAGAAGAATACCTAGGTATTAATATGTACAATATTTTAAAATAATACTTTAAATGGCATGCTGCCATGAAACATTTGTTTTAAGGAAAGAAAGAAAAGCCTTGTTCTTAGAAAGGCAATATTTAAAAAACTAAATAGCCTCACTTGAAGGTTTATTTATTCTAAGTAACACATGCCAGTGTTTTACAAAATTCAGAAAACAAAACACTACCTCTGAATTTTTTCCTTTAACTTTTCCCCTTTGTGCATTTTGCATTTGTTCATGGCACTGTTCTATAAGTAAAGCTGATAATACATACAGCTTTTTAACTCGCAATGGCTTTGCTCTTTTCTTTGCCTCTTCATCTGCAATCTTAAAAAAAAAGAAAAAAGAAAAAGAATTTATTGTAGATTAAAAAAATATAGAAGTCACTTCATTTTCTTGGACAATTATATGTTAGTACAAACCTAGGAAACTATGCTAAAAAACAATTTGGCATTTGAATGTCAGAACTGAGACTGTGAACAGAACTACAGACAAAAATGTCTAAGGTGAAGAATACATTATTCTGTATTTATTTAGGTAACCAGTAAGTATACAAAGCTAGACTCTTGGGAAAGATAAATCAGTGTAACCATATGTAAATCAATGGACTTACATAAAAGTAAAATTTTAAATTAGCTGATTTTTAAACAGTCAAGCTTGAGAAAGGCATAGGTTTGAATAAAGCCTAGTGGTTTTCCCACATGAGAAGAATGATTTTCCTACATGAGAAGAATGGCTTTTGAGAGTAACATACACATAATTTTTACATCAAATGTTTACAGTAACATTGTATCAGTCGTCTTAAGGACTTTGTAAGCTGTGTATAGAAATCTCTGCAGCCAATACCAAATCTAAGCAAAAATCCTTATCTTAAAAGTACAGAGCATTAGTTTTTAATTAAAGGTAGGAACACCTAAAATCTAACCCTACATGAGCTTCTTCTTAATGACATAAYATATAGTGCACATTGGTTTCATCTCCTTTATCTTTAAAAGTCAACAACATAGACTTTGCAAACAAGCTAGTCTTTTGTATTCTTTCACCAGTCAATGTAGGGCAACAGGATCTTTTCTGAGGTGCAATTCATCTCATTCTGAAGATAAAGTCTCAAAATAGGTTAGGTAATTTGTGTCCTTAAAGTATTTCTCTCTCTCCAGTGGCTACAGAGGGCATCCAAAATAACTAATTCAGACAGAGGTATCTAAACTTCGGACTTGTATTCATCTTTCCAGTGTCCCATGTAATAGCATCTGCTTATTGCCTGGATATTGTTAACACCAAAATAGCCTCAAGAAAGTAAAAATAACTTGGAAATAACTGTGGGTTTGGCCTAACGCTTATTATTTGAAATAAAARTTAAACCTACAATACCTTGAACATGAGCTTAGCAGCATCAAAGAAATAATTGGCTTTACGATAAAGTTCTATTGCATCAAGGATTTTATTCTTTTCCAGCAAATGAGTTGCATATCTAGCTAACAAGGATCCAATCTCTTTCATATTGTGATTTTTAGCCAGCTCCACAGCTTTATTCCACTAGAAATAAAAGTAGACACAAAGATTAACCACACAATTTTTCAAACACATTTTCAGAACAAGCTTTCCAGGAATGAACATTTATGTGCAATACTTCTTCACTATTTAGAACCCAGCTAGTATAAAATTAAAGTAAAAGCAAGAGAATACAAATACTAACATCATTGCCAATCATAAAATATAGCAGGCTTGTGCAACAAACGGACCTTGGTCCAAAACTGCTCATAAAGCAGTTTCTTAGGAGGATCACTTCATTGCTTTGACTTGGACACATGGATTTCAACATATCTGATCTTACTGAAACCCAGGTCCTCAAAAGCATGTCTAAAAGACAACTTCAGCCCATAAGTTCAAGGTATAAACAATAAAAATTAATTTATCCTTCTACACACTACATTTTTTATCTGTGAAGTTTCTTGATCCTCAACAGCTTGGCTACTGCGTTTGCCCCAAATCACAACAGGTGTGGCAGGACTGAGAAACTTGGTCAAATCCCATACCTACTAGCACTTGAGAATCACAGATTAGGAAACTGTCCACCGAAAGCCAGCATGAGGCAGCTGTCAGTCCCCTACATCAAGCACCTCTGTTCCCCTCTCAGTTTCTCTCTTACTTGTTGACACAAACATTTTTGCAGGTGAATAGTAAGTCAGACTGGGGAACAGTTCCAGCTGTAAACATACAGATTATTTTTCCAGCTAGATCATTTTCTTTCRCAGCTACATCATGATTCAGCCACAGATACATTTGCATACAAGTAAAGGGGAGGAATGTTGAAAATAAACAGCCAAAAGCTCTCCAATCGTTGTCCCGTTCCTTAAGGAGGCAGCACTGGCTTCTGCTCCCTACAGAGACCACAAGTCCACACACACACACACACACACGTATTGCTGCTGTAGATACACATAATTGTCCCTTCAATGGTCTAACCCTAATTTCAAATAATTGTTTTAAGCATTGAAATATGAGTTTTCCAGAAATCATGAAGAACCATCAGATAATTAACAAGGACTTGTATGTAATGATGCACCACTATAAATATCTTACTGTTAAATTAGTATGGGAAAAAGTAAAGCAGATAACTTATTGTCATCTTACTTGGTTGAGATGCACACAGGTATCTACTGCGTCCTTCGGTCGATTACATTTCAGAAAGGCAGACACAGCTTGTTCGCACATCCCCACTCTTACAAACATATGAGCTATATCCTGCAAAAAGAATCAGCAGTATRTTAAATGTGCTTCTGGATTTTTGGTACTTCATGTTAGCAACTACAATACTGTTATCCTCTTGTTTAATTTAATCTCAAAAGTTGCAGGTAGAGGCATAAATTTTTAGAACTACATTATTTCACATTCCAATTTATAGAATTTACACTGTTTCTGAATATAACCAAAAAAAAAAAAAAAAAAAAAAAAAGAAAGAAAGTTAGAAAATTTTCTTTCAAATCAAATCATCCTGGAAGGACTGTCCTTACTGTTTAATGCATATTTTATGAAACTTAGCTACCAGGAAGAGATAAAAAAGAAAGTACTATAGCTTGTTTGCTCAAACAACAGAAAATGACAGTAAATTACCAATTCTGCTTTTTCTAAGCATTTTGGAGTAATACCTAGTTTTAAATTAGTTATTACTCAGTAGATCACTTCAAGTAATAYCACTGACTTTGCCTCTTTTCAGTACTGGAAATATCTCCAAAATATTTCATTTTCCATTAACACTCCCATTACAACTAACATCCAAAAAGAACTTAGTATAGAGTAGGCCACAAAATGGAAGCAAAAATAAATAAACAGATAAACTAGCTGTACAGTGTGACAAATAATCAGATCTATCTGGGGAACCTGGCTAATGAAGGAAAGAAAGAATGATGGCATGAGAAAATAGGAATAACATTGGAGCCTAATATACTTGAGTATCACCGTTCTGCTTAAATAAGTAGGTCACACACTGCACTCTTTCTCTTTTTTTCTTATCCTTCCCAAGATGATATACTGTAAATAAGTGGTTCAGCATGAGACAATGAAAAATGAAGGTGCTTTTTGCTTACAGGAAGCAATTTATTATTCTCTGGAAGTGAGATAGCTAGATTCTCCAGTCCCTGGTAATCCTCTAACATGTAGTAACATTCGGCTAAACGTTCCTGGTTTCGTCCTTGTACATAATATTGTACAGCATTTATCCTAAGAAGAAAAATAAATAAATGTAAATATAGTAACATTTGATATATAAACACAAATTATAAACTTTTAAATTACTTTTGCAACTGTAAATCAGAAATGACATTATTTTAAAGAGGTAATTTTGCTTGAGAGAGCTTTTGTAGCTAGAATTTCACTATTTTCAAAAAACCTACTAAAAGCTGTAATGTTCAGAGGTTATGATATTGAAGCAGTTGCAAGACTGATTCTCCTGACTAGCATAAAGTTCGGAAGTCAGGGAATCTTAAATTGTATTTCCACTTCCACACAGATCATGGCTGACCATGGACAACAGCTTGTAATTAAACTTTCAGAAAAAGGCTTTGAGTGCTTCCCTACTTTAAAGATATATGACYTGATCTTCATTCCAATCGAAGTCAACGAGAAACACAAGCAAAGTCTCCAAACACATCTCTGAAGTTGGGTAAAGCATCTAAAAATTGAGCTTCAGAATCTATCAGAAGTTTTAAACTACTTCTCAAGCCCAAGCTTGAGACCCAAGCTCTTTGTGATAATACAGGGTAGGCAACTGCAATATGTAGTGATGCTTTGGAACTCCATGAGGCAGTGTTTTGCATGCTGAAAGTTTACATGGATTTAAAAAGGCAACAAAGTATATGAAAGAAAAATTCACTGAAAGCTATTAACTACTAAGATACCCCTTTTGGCTCATTAAGTCCTTGACTGCAAAAAGTGTTCTGGAGAAGTACCACTACATGTGTACACTATTCTTAAACTCTTCCCTGAGCACCCAGTTTTGGCTACAGCTGGAGACAGATCTCAGGTCAGACAAACCTGTAGACTTTTTCATATACTTATGTTTTTAAAAAATACTAGAAAATTTGATTAATTTTGAAAATCATTGATGTTTAATACTTCTCTCCTGCTTTTAATTTTAACTGTATTTTTGTAATACTTTTTATTTCCAGTCTAATATATAACTATTTTTATATGTATTTTTTTTCTCCCCCTCACCTTTAAACAACCAGGATTCCAGCAAAACTGACACTTCTATTTCCTTTATTTTTTAGATAGCTGATCAACAGCTCTGCTCAAAGGTATAGGCAGTGATAAAAAATGCCACAAGAAGTTTATTAACTGTAAAAGAGCTGTGCTAAACCTAGTCATTCCAATCATCCTCTTGTTGCATCCTGGTCTTCCTGATGTCTGTCTCGCTTCATAACACAAGTCTTCTYATTGCTTTTATCACTTCCTTTGTATTTGCCTTCTTACCATTCTATCTGCAGAACATACCATTTCTGACGGTCTGCAAAATAATCGCCAATAGCGTTGTGTGCTTGTTCAAGAAGGGCATCATCAGAATCACCTGAGCCTGTTTTCAACAGCTGCAATACACGAAACCAATCTCCCAGTTTCATCCGTAGTCCAAGGGCAAGATCTCTAATATAATCACAAGATATCAAGGTTTTATTTAAAAGAAAGAAAGAAAGAAAGAAAAAAAAAAGAAAAAATAGCTAGCAAAAAATCTTGAGAAAAAAATCCAAAAATATTTTCATGTTGATAATAGCTACCACAACAATCTCTGATATTTTGTACAATTTAAACAGCATTCTGTGAGACTAAATAGAATCACAGAATCATAGAATCACTAAGGTTGGAAGGGGCCTCTGGAGATCATCTAGTCCAACCTCCCCACTCAGCAGGGTCACCTACAGCATGGTAGACAGGGTTGCATCCAGGCGGGCCTTGAAGATATCCAGAGAAGGAGACTCCACAACCTCTCTGGGCAACCTGTGCCAGTGCTCAGAGATACCCAGAGAGCTCAAAGGTTCCATATGCTATACGTATGCATTTCCCCATTAACCACACTCTTATGTAAGCACATTAAATGAGCAGCTGGCAAGGCACATGGGCTGCTGCTGCTTTATGTTTCCTCTTTTTCTGTATACTGCTCTATCTGTCACTACTGACAAGTACAATAGATGGCAGTAGCTGCAAAAGGTTCAAAGCAGAAGGCAGGTATGGGGAAAGACAAAGGAGAAAGGAATAATACTGAATAAGGATGATACATAATAAAATGCATTATAGGGATTTCTCTTGCAGATTCAAGATGACTCTGGATGTAGGASGAAGAATCAATCTTCCTCTTTTATTATTCATACATACATATGAATCATTGAGTCTGTTTGGCACATTTTTTCCCTCTTGTAACATGAGAATTCTGTATGTCAAAATGCAATAATTTTTCRGGTGAATAGAAATGTGAGATGTGTACACCTTATTTAAAAACACTTAAATTTATGCACAAGTAAAGGAATGCAATAGCAAGTCAATACATAGAACAAAATAAGAACATATATATATATAATATATTTAAAATTAAATTTCAAATCTTAATTTACTTAAGCCTAATTTCTAGATGGTCCTTATGCAGATTTTCTAGTGATAAGGAGACATGCAAGGTCTACCGAGAATTCTCATTCTTGTAGCTGAGGAGTAAGATACTCTATTGTTAAAGAAACCTGCCCAGAAAAAAAAATTGGACTTAGTCTTCTACAGTCCTGTAATGCTCTCTTTTCTCTTCAGCCTTGTGGAAGGGAATATGTCATATCCAAAGATCTGTGTTGCAGTGCAACTGAAGTGTTTGTGAGGCAGTCCACCTCTCCAAAATAGCCTATTTCCATGGGCTAATTGTTTGGAAGACATTATTCTATTATAAGTTTAACATGCATTTCCCTCTGCATCTCTGGCCTCCCTCCATGCTTTACTGGGGAAGAGGGATGTTCTTCATTCTTACAGCTTAAAAGAAACCTTTTTTTCTCCAGTATTCCCTGATTTCTTTCTTTTATTACTCCATTAACGTAGGCTTATAAATTTCACATGTGCAGAAGCTATTCAAGCTTCTCCATGTTTGACCACCACCTACAGGCTATGTTGTTCAGCTGCTACCTCTTCCTGAAAAAGGATGATCAGAAGTAGACAGCTAACTACTTGCCATTAATTTATATTTTCAATAATATTGTCATTTCACTTTGTTTGTTTTTATTCCTGAGCAAAAATTTCCATCGAGTTGTCCACAATTTCATCCAGGATCCTTTCCATCTTTCCAGAAATTACAGTTAACTCAGAACTCTGTTATTTGAAGATGTAATTGAAAAGAATATGTATATGGCAAATGGCTAACTAAGACCAACGGTACTTAAAAGTTAAACATTAGTTTAAAATTGTTTGTCTGTATTCTTGCTGAAAATATCTAACAAATAGAATAATTTACATATAGGACTGGTTACCCACTGATGTAACAAAATTATCTGATCCTATTCTGTATTCATCTGATCCAGAAACTGGTTAAGAGTCTTCAGTGCTAAAACACTCACTCTTTTACTAGGTCAAGCATTTATATTTTCAGGCATTTTTTTCCCTATTTGCTGCTGAGATGACTACATGCAATTACCTTCTATCCATATCCAAATACATTCTTTCAGCTTCTTCAAATCTGCCAAAATAGGCTGCCACTTCTGCTTGCTTCATTGACTCACTCTGCAGGTTGCCTAGACGCTTGACAAATTTAATACCTTGATAATCTTTGCAGCGTACAAAAGCTTGCTCAGCAGTCTGCAGATCGAGCTTCTGAAGAGCAGCTTCAGCCAGGAGACGCCTGTGTGAAAAATACAAGTGTAATAGAGAGAAAAGCACCTTTAAAAAGAAATTAAATGAAGATCTGCTTAAACTAGCCATTAGGTAAAGACATTCAAGTTAGTGCTATTGCAATAGCAAATTACATTGTTTATTAATTAATCTTAATTCAGTTGCATGTCACAAAGATGTTCTCTGATCTATCCAGTACCTGTTCAAGGGAAGGTGTTCATTTGACTGCTAATTTTTTTTGCTCAACTGTTTAAATCCACACTGGATTGGTAGGAATGGCATTACGAATCTTAGTTGGCCTATGTGAAATGTGGAGGTTGTCTCAACACAGTTCCATTTAGATATTTCTCCCTATGCATCAATCATAACTTTAAAACTTAATGGCAGTTTCAGACTGAAGGCCTCCAACTAAATTGGCCATGAATAATAAATTACACTTTTCATCCATCTGGATGTTCCCTGCTCAGTTGGCAGAGCAGTTTGTGAAACCTCATACTGCTGCCCAGGTGGTTGAGTTCTGCAAATAGACAGCAAATTGCTACCTCCAGGCCAACCTATGTCTGTCAGGTCCTTAAATGAGCTCTAGTTTTCTGCAAAAGTAAAGCTAGGTAACTTTAGAGCGGTCACTTGACATTCTGACTCAAAGTCAATCCACTGACAAAAGCAGTAATATGCTATCACTGTATTCAGTGATGCAAGTCATGCCTGGGCAATATCCACTCACTATTTCTGCATCAATTTGACAAGATTAATACCACTTCAACTCAAGTGCCTATCACTGACATCAATGAAACCAAGAGAAAAACTATATGGCAAATGTAATGAATCTACTACAAACTACATCCTATTTATAGAGCTCTAGCAATAAGGTCACTGTCCTGTTCTGTCCTAGAATGTATCTGCTGTATATTCAGCACTTAGGTTGCATCTGTTCTGTGTAAACATGTGGCATACCATGTGTTTCTTGTATAATCCAAATTAAGTCAATGGCAATTTTGGAGAACAGTGAACAGTATATGACCTAGACCCTGTGATTTTACTACATAAAACTTTTACAGACATACAGACTGTCACAAAACTAATAGTCATTTTATGTTTAAATACAAGTGGATGGTACTAGCAAAAAATGCAAACTTCAAAATGCCAAAGAGCTTCAGCTAATTTAAGACCTTAGTAAAAAGAGACTCAAAACTTTAAAACTTTACCCTATACACTTAAACTAACATAATTACTAATACTATTACAGAAACTTTTAGCATGTAATTATCATATCCTATTTCAGAATGTAAATTCTGAAAGACAAAGACAAAAGCACAAACGGATGGCAAGGAATGTTTTCATAGAGCTAACTTTTAAAGCTAGTCTTTCAGCAATTCTAAACTCCCCCTTGAACTGTTAGAATTAACACAAAATTCTTAAATCCCCTTAGTGCAAGCCAAATCTCCAATGCTGAAATAAAACAGTTTTCTTTTAAATAGAGCCAAAAAAAACTACAAAAATGCACAGAGTAACAATCTCCAGAGAGTTAGAGAATTGGCAGCATTCCAAAAATATCTCGTCAATGAGGATTTCAGTTTTGGATATTGACTTTTCATTAAATTATTTAGTATCATCATTGCTCCTCCAGCTCCTAAGACATGGGCCACTGCAAAGATTTCCAGAATGCCTGTTTTCAGAGTTGTTCTTCTACCTCTGATACTGTTTGCTATGCAGGACTTTCAGATTTAGTTTAACAGCTGAGACAGTGTTTAGTTTAAACATGCCTAAGTCTCCTATTTTCAGATTGGTTCCTTCTGCATGGTCATATCAAAACATGACTGATGTCCCCTCCCCTTATCACTTCTCTCCTTTATGGCCCATCCTACAAGGTTAATTGACTCCCATTGCTTTTATCTTATTAAGATTCTAATGTATCCCCCTTACTAAGCTTTAGGCTTTTTGTCATGAAGGTTCAATTTAACTCTTTACCAAAAAAAAAAAATCTATATCTATATAATTTACATTCTTTTTGCCAGGTCTTTCATTTCTTTACGCTTGATCTATAAAAGCAGGAGCACTGCAATTTCCTGTTTATGCAGCATGGAGCAAAACAGTGCATTGAGCCTGTACCCTATACCCATTACTGTAACATACTTAGTGTTCCTTTTATTGTAGGTACCAAAACATTTGTAAAATCATGGAGCTTAATTTTTAACAATAGCCCACTTTTGGGGGGCGTTAGGAGCTTGGAAGCACTGGATCACTCCCTGAAAATACAGGTCTTAAGATAGCCACTGAACATCTTAAGATGTCTTGAACATCTGCTCAGCATCTCCCAAAACATGAACCCCAGGAATGGAAACCTCATTTTCTTGACATCTTGGAAACCAAAATGCCACCAGCTAGAAACCATTCAAGTATGCTAACCACAGAACTGCCAGGGAGACAGGCTAGCAAGGGACTAGGAGGTCTATGAGGTTCTTCTTAGGCTTTATATCAACCCCTTTTGGAGGGAATTCAGTTTTAATACGCTGATATATTCTCATGTAGAACAGCAGCTCTTCATATTGCAGCTCTCAGCAGATCTGCTGCATGCTGGTCCAGACTGAGTGAAAGGTGTGCTGCTGTTCTTTATTATTTTTTGTGTGTGTGCGTGTGTGTGTGTGTGTGTGTGTGTGTATTATATATGTATATATATGCATGTACATATTTATTTATTAACTTGAATAACTAACTCTGTCTAAGAAGGAAAAGACTATGAGATAATACAAATTTAAACCAAGGAACTTGTTGGATAAAGAGATTTTACCAAAGTCTGGGATGTGGATTATCTTCTATGAACTGGGAAGATTCTTCAATCCCAACTTCCTCAATCAGTGCTCGACTGTCTCGTAATGACCGAATTTCAAAATTGATGATATAATCTTTGTTAGGATGTTCAGGATTCTAATATAACAGGTAAAAAAAACAAGATAAAGGTAAAGATATCTGTTCTTCAAACCATTAAGAAAAATACTAAGTTTTCCTATAAAATAAATTTAATTATACTTACCTTTAATATTTCATCCAGAAGAACAGATTTGATTTCTAAATCTTCAAAGCTGCAAATATATCCGGAAGTTTGAATAGGTTCCTTGAAATAAATAAGGTTAAAAGGAATAAACAGTTTTCAAACTGATTAAATGCTAACCAAATCTGCTCAATATACATAAACAGACTTTTTTGTTCTCCAGACTAAGATTTAATCATATTTCCAACAGGAAACAAATACTAAAATCATTAACACTATTGATAATGCCATAAATACTGACATAATTAAAATCTCATGTATGTTATAATTACATTATGAGAAAAAAATATCAAGGAACATCTGTCAATATTTGGATTTAACTGAACTGTATTTTATTAAAATTGTATTCAATATTTTTCTAAGCATACAAAAAAAATTTCATACAAATAAGAAAAGTAAGKTTTTTTTTATTTTTCTAGTATAGTTCGTTTTATAGTTCATTTGTTCCTAAAAAACACTCCTGCATTAGAGTTGACTAGGTTTTGAGATTTCCAGAACTAAGTTTATTTAAATAAACACTTGAGTGATTAAACTGTAAGCACAAGAACAATACTGTTCAATATACAGCCATGACTTTATAAGTTAATTTTTAAAATGGATAAAATACCTATGCTCATTTTTACCTCAGGATCCAAGTTTCTGAAAACATACATTCTTGTTTTCTCCATCATTGCAAACAAATCTGGATTATCTTTGGCCCATTTCATATCCCAGACATCTTTGCGTTCCAACTTCAGCTGCTCACCTATTACTTGTTGTCCTGTACTGTCTACTACCCGTGTATCCAGGTCAAAGAAAGTCAAAACACCTGAAAGGTCTATGATAGCAACACGACTACAGAAAAAAGGAAGAAAAAAAAAGGATTTAAAACTGTAATTTTGAAGTAATTCTCTGAACAGGCATACTCGAGCCAAGTTTTTCTCTAATCTAACACCAGTATTACTTGGGGGATGCAGTGAGACACATGTGATTATTATTCATTTGTACAGCCATGTGAGATTAGAGGTATGGAAAAAATATATTCTCAAATACTTATTTTTCCATCTGCTTCTATAGCATCTGGCCCTCTAATGTTCTCAGATGGGCCCATTTTCCATCCAGCATTTTGAAGATACTTAGTACTTTAAACAACAAGCTAAGTAAATTGCAGTTTCTGCCCCCTGACTAAACTGTTCAGACAGAGCCTAAAATTAAGAATCAAACACAATATTTTTTTTTGTTATTTAACAGGAGGCAATTAAGCAGATTGTTAAACTAAAAAGACAATGGAGAGATTTGGAGTATGAATGTATGAAGTAGAATTGCTAGTCTTTCTACAAAGGTTATTCTTTGATTTTTTTCCAGATAATATAAAGTATTCAAAGATTAATTGGATTATACTTTAAATCATTTTAAAATGACTTAAAATATAAAAATCAGTATTAAAATCATAGAAAAATATGATTTCTATAGACTTATTCAAACTAGGTTAAATTTGAAAAATTCTGGTTAAATTGTACTAACTGAATCATAGAATCAGTAAGGTTGGAAGGGACCTCTGGAGATCATCTAGTCCAACTTCCCTGCTCAAGCAGGGTCACCTACAGCATGGGAGACAGGGTTGCATCCAGGCGGGCCTTGAAAATCTCCAGAGAAGGAGACTCCACAACCTTCTGTCACATGAGGCAACTAAAAAGAGTTTGTCCCCGTCCCCTTGACACCCTCCCTTCAGGTACTTGTACACATCGATAAGATCCCCCCTCAGYCTTCTCTTCCCCAGGCTGAAGAGGCCCAGCTCTCGCAGCCGTTCCTCAYAGGGCAGGTGCTCCAGCCCTCTGATCATCTTTGTAGCCCTATGCTAGACTCTCTCCAGTAGCTCCATGTCTCTCTTGCCCTGGGGAGCCCAGAACTGGACACAGGACTCGAGATGAGGCCTCCCCAGGGCTGAGGAGAGGGGCAGGATCACCTCCCTGGCAACACTCTTCCCAATGCACTCCAGGATACCATTGGCCTTCTTGGCCACAAGGGCACATTGCTGGCTCGTGGTCAACTTGTCGTCCACCAGCAGTCCCAGGTCCTTCTCTGCAGAGCTGTTCTCCAGAAGGTCAGCCCCCAGCTTGTACTGGTGCCCAGGGTTATTTTTCCTGAGGTGCAGGACCCTGCACTAAATCATTCTAGTAGCCTGTATTTACTGACAGTAATTTACCACAAAACCATTTCAAAAACATTTATAAATACTGAAAGTTATTTTGACACCCTTAACTACTATTAAAATTTCAAAAGCAATTTAGAAAGTTTGCATCAATACAGTTGTGGATCCGAGCTTTTTCTCACTAGCACAAAATCATTTGGGCTTAAAACTGGACTAATGCAGTTTTGACTGGATCATGATATCTATTAAGTGAATTAATGTAATTTCAATATATACCTGAAGAGGTGAGCTGTCTACATATACATTAGGGAATGTGCTTGAAATTATAAAATTATTTTGAAGTTATTAAAATTACTGTCTTATACATGTTATTTTGTCAGTTGATTTTTTACCCTTTCTGCCAAGACTCTTACAAACCCTTGCAAACAATTGGCTGTTAATGTTTCACTACTAAGCAGAAAACAGATTAAAGCATTAGTACATCTGAAGCTCAGGAAAACCAGTCTTGCTAGGAGCTTTGCAACCAGCTACAGCTTCAAACAGCAGAAAATTAACAAGGGATAAACAAAATACCCRGGCATTCCAAGCACACAGAAATAGAAAGAAACCAAGAGACAAAGTTTCAGGTTATACAACTATTTTAGCAGTTCACAATCATAGGAAATTTGTGTTTGTTTTAGAAGATAAATCGAAAGTAWTTTCATGCACCTGTTTCCTCAAACCTCTGACACACACCCTTACACTAACACAGTCTCTCACAGCAATCTGATGACTGCCTAGATGTAATAATAAAGTAGTTAAACAGTCATTAATAACAAAATACCTATTAATTTTATTAAAGTAATATTAGTACATGATTATTAATATTCTCACTGATTATAATGGTTTATTTCAGAATCAGGTAGTTGTACTAGAAGCAGAGCTGTAACTTACCTGGAGTTGCAGTTCAAAGACAGCTGATATGCCCGGCAGTTCAGGGTGTACTTCTGAACTATGCCAACACTAGGAAGGCTGTATCTCTGAATAGTGCCAGATTCTCTTCCCTAGAGAAAAGCAGTGTTTGCTTACTGACAAGACAACTTTCCTATCAATAAATTGCTTAACTAGCTTTTCTTTAGGTGTGGTACTAGGCTACTAGGCTAAATGATTTTTGCATAAATGCCAAACCAGAAGTGGAGAGAGGGAAGAGCATCACACTAGAAGTTCTGAATTCTGCTGCTTAAACCAGAGAGTTTCTTAAGATGCTATGATTTACAGATCTGCTTTAATCAGAGATGTTAAAACGTACAGCCATAGCCCATATACAGCCACAGAACAGTTTCAGCAGCACACAGACTTCCCATGAGTTTTCAGACATAGCCTCCAAAAAGGAAAACAGTGCAGAAATCCCTGTCCAGTGCTGGTAAATGCACTCAAACTGTTCCATGTACCAGCTAGTGCTATCTTCATGCTAACAAGTCTCACCAATTATGTCAAGTCTGTGCTAGCCTGTAAAGTAAATGCCTGTTACTCAAAGGCTTGAGTAACAGTAACTAAATCTAAAGTACCAATATGYTTTATCTTTATAGAAATCTCTATTTTAGTAACTTTTTTTGAACAATACATCCATGCCCTGTGTCAGGGCACAGTATCAGGCCCACAGTCTAAACCAAGGTTGACATCCTTGGTCTGAAATAGTCATTACCACTACTTTCTCGTAGTGTTTATCACTGGTAGAATAAGGAACAGTATATTTCACCGGCTCTTTGCCCTTTAATTCTTATGTTGATACTCAGTCAATATTTAACTTTAAAATAATGCAAACTTTATTCTTTGTGGTTTTGCTTTCACCCTCCAGAATTCTCTCTTTCGACTATCCTCATATTTCATCTTTTGACATATGTCAAGCCTACAAACTGAAAAACATATTTGGACAGAAACATTAGAAAATCTGAGCACTGTAGTACCCATATTTCTCCAGATCTGGTCTCAAARGCATTTCCTCTCATTCCCTGCATTTTACTAATGTCATCGCTTTATTACTCTGTCACTGCTTAATTACCCTCCTCATTACTTTTTCTTGCCCTATTCTTCAAGCATGAAGAAACCTGCAAAGTCATTTACTAACTCTTACAGTTTCTTCATTCATATTCTGTCTAGTAACCCATTTTTTTTAACAAAAGAAACAACAAAAGGATATAACAAAAATCAGAATAGGAAAATGGAAAATGTCCATGGGGGGCGTCCCCCACTGGGGAGATGGGTAAGATGAAGAAATAATTATTTTTCTATCCTTGCTCTGCTAAGTTAGTTTGCTTTAAAGTCCACCTGTATGTCTGTTCATATAATGAGAACGCTTTCTTCAGACTGAAAAAAAAATGCATCAGCTATATTGCATGATTCAGAAGTATCATATAGAAATAAAATATTAAGTATCATACACAATACTTATACAAAAATTTACATATACATCAATATGTTAACAGACAAACTTTATAAACCTTTAGGCATTTATATAAAGTCTAGAACAGACTTCCCAGAACTCACAGTACAGAACTAAGCCCTGACCTGGACTTTATCCCAAGATGGATGAATCAAGACCTACCTCTAAATACTAACTCAGGGAACTAGTCTGTACTAGTTGTAAGCACTTACTGCATTAGTAGTCCTAAAGAACAAACTTAGGTTAACAGAAGAACCTAGGGGGTTGCCTTTGAAGACCTCTACAAAGAGATCTCATCTGCAAAGACTGTAGAAAGAATTTAGGTACTTCAGTAAGGTGGACTAGCTTCACCTAAAATCCAGGTATAAGTCAAGTATCTAAATTAAACAAACCAGCTCCCAACCTAAATTCAAAAAAGCTTTTGAAGTTATGACTGTTAATATATATATTGCAGAAAAGTCTCCTGCCTACAAGTGCCAGACATAGTTAGAAGTTATTTTGATCCTATAACTTACCACAAGTAGTATTTTATCCGATGCTGTTATTGCACAAATTGGATCTCTTGTTCCCTGGAAGCATACAAGCAAAACCAGCACCCATGTTAATACAACATAAGGGACATACTGCTAAAGAAATATAATGTTTTCTTTAAATATACATGAATGATGCCAAATATCCACAGGGAAAGGGGCTATCAAACCTTACAAAAGCACAGTAACTGGATGGTTTATCATATTAGTATCTTCACTTTCTGTGAAACATGGCATCATTAACAGTTTCCTTTCTTCCTGTGCTCCTTCTCCAGAAAAATAACAAAACCAAAACGTAACAAGTGTTTAACAGAAAACACAAAAAAGCAAACATCCTTGATTGGACAGGCCTGTAATTAATTGCAGGCATATTACTAAGTACCAAAGCATACAATAGGGGGGAAAAAAAGTGGAAAAGGTCAAAAGGACTAGGAAAGATTACAAGGGTTCAGTTTCAACAACCTTATRCCTTGTTGAAGGAAGGGAGCTACCTGTCACTAACACACAGCAAGGATCCATAAACTCTCTAGAGTACAGCATATATTTTTATTACATTCCATACAGTTTGGTGAATACTTCCAGCACAATGTAATAATATTAACAACAACAGTACTAGCAAAAAGGAACTAAAAATAACTCTTTTATATAAGAGGTAGAAATAAAAAAGTAATTTACATAAAATGAYTACTCCTACTAAAAAAATCTATTCAGCTGAATAAAGTAATGTTAATTACTCTTTCAAGCTACCAGTGGAACTGGTAATAAATGGGTTAAAACCACTGCTCACTTCAATGGCTTTGACATAATCAAGACGGTCCTCTGCAGATCCCAAAGGGGTATCATCAATATGATAAAGCCTGCAGAAAAGAAAAGCAAAAAGTCTTCTGGAGAGAATACAGATATCTTAAGTCCTAGGAGAAAAAAAAGTGTTTTAACTTGAAGAAAGTACTAAAACCAAACCTTTTTTCTTAAGTTCCAAAAGTATCCCCTTTATATCAATTTAAAGCAGGGTTATGAAAGATACGGTACCTGCTTTCACTTTTATAGCCCTTGATGATCTATTCCCATATGACCTATAGTATTTCATTCTGCAACAAGAAGTTACTGCAAACCTTCAATCATTCCAATGGCCTCATTTCAAATATATGCTTCCTTACTTCCTCACACTCTTTTCTGTACTTAGGAAAAACTTCACCTTTACATCCACAAAACTTACACATTACTGTATTCAAAACTATTATAACTCCTACTCTGCTTTAAAAAAGTGGCAATGGAAAAGATTCACATTGCTCAAATGATAGCTTATACTGAATTACAACCATTTACTGTTTCAGTATTTCTGCCATAGTTACAATCTGGTCCAAGACTAAGACTTTCAGGTACTATAATAAAGTAAGTAGTTACACCATGTACAAATAATTACTCATTAATGTGGAAATATGGTGACAAGAGCTGGTAGMTTTTAAGAAATATGCAAGAGTATATCTCTACAGAAGAAAATAGATATAAAAAAGGAAAATCAGAAAATTTGCAAGCCTGTGGAGACAACAAGATAGTTAATGTCACTAGAGAGCATGTCAGAAGGAAATATTTTGGAGGGAAGTTGATATTGACCTTGATTTGTTTAGTTTGAGGGGACTATASGCCATACAGGGTTAGGGTCAAAGATGTCAGCAGACACAAATGTATTTGGAGAAGAACTGGCTGGATAGAATATGCCCTAAAAATCATTGACACATAAGTAGCAGTTAAAGTCACCAGAGTGAATATTATGGCCTAAAAAMTGAGGAGAAAAGGGGAAAGAAATCATCAGACATACAGCTCCACAGACCTACAGTAAGAGAAGCATGAAGCTAGCAAATGGAGACACAACACAGGAAGTAATCTGAAGAGGTATGTTTTAAGAGATTTGGATACCGACCACACATTTGTCATGAAAAACTATTCTCTAGCATTTAATAGGGCTGCAAGTCAACAAATGCAAGCAGAAAAAAATATAACGAGAAGAGAAGAGTTCATATTTTAGGCGAAGAAGAATTCAGGCCTATCAACAGCCATATTGAGCCAATGGAAGAAAAATGACAAAGTCTGAAGACAAACCTTTCCCTGCCTTCTTTTCTGGTCCGTGCTAGCTGATTAATTTCCATTGCTGTGAGCTTCTTTGCAACACGATACTGCCAGATGTAAAATGCTTCTTTTGAAGCTGCTATCACATGTGTTTTGGTCATTGTGACAAACAACGGTCCTGTTATAAAACCCAAATGGTTGTAAAATTAGAGCAGCAAGTACTGGTCTACATGCTAAATCTTTTAAGATTTTCCCAGGTGGATGAAACCATGTCTCCAYAGCTCGAAAGAAACAAACAAAACACAAAATCAAAAAACTAACCGACATTTTTGTTACTTGCTAAGTAATTTCACTGTGGCCTTGTTCAGATGGACAAAGGAGAAATTCTGTAAAGGTTTTGGTTTTAGAATTAACAGTTACCTCCCTACTATATCAGCAAGTTTCCATATGTTAATGCAGAGGACATCAAATACATATAGATACATTTTCAGGTTAATGATCCATTTAGGAATATCTCAAATAAAGCTCTAACAAGTTCTATAAAATAAAGTCTTGTTCCATATTTAGGATGAAGTATTATAATTACTTATATATATATTTAAGTAAGAAAGAGAATTAAAAAAAGATTAAAAATCTGAWGGACATTATTCTTTGATTAGCACCACTGAAGAACAATAACAATCCTGAGTTAGACAAAACTTAGAAAAACTACTTGTATCTTCATTAATAGCAGGGCCAAATATGGGGTTTTGATCTACATTGCAACAAATTAAGTATTTAGCAATCTTACTTTATACCATCCAGTATAGATCAGTGTACAGGAAGGCAAGACATTTTCTTTAAGTTTATTCCTAAAACCACTTAGAATGTGTGGTTAAATCCAACATCTCATTCTTAAGGTCAATGTTTTGTGGAAGAATACCATGCATTGCATTATTCTTCACCGGACCATGGCATATTTTTTTAAATATTTTGTCTAATCTTTCTGAAAACTGATGTATGCACACAACAAAACATTTAAAAAAACAGTCAGAAACCTAGTAAGTCAGTCACTCAATGTCTTCAAATTCTGTAAATGAATCAGTATGCCACCAAATGAAACACAAATTTGAAAGAATTATGTTGCCTAGCCTGTTAGGAAACTATTCAATCATACAGATAACACACTACTTTCACTAAATCTGATTCTTTAATCATTAATCTTGTGTGGGTGTGTGTGTGGGGGTGTGTGTGTGTGTGTGTGTGTGTGTGTTTGTGTTTTAGCACAACACAGAACTCTGGAGGGAGCTATAAGCCTGACGAAGAACAACAGTACTATGACAGGTAGATGGCGAAAGACTGGTTGACCAGATTTCATTTCTTTGAAACTAAGAGGATTACATAAGTCAACTGATTGCTGTAGAATAGTTAAGTATAAATGTAAATACTGGATGAGCTGTCTTAACGATGATGCTACTGATAATGAACAGTAGTGTACATAAAATAGTTATGTTATATACAATGTATTTCATACACTTAACACATTTCAGTGACTAGTCATGTACCTACTTACAAATCTGTTCTATTTTACTGTWACCTTGCAGCTATACATGACTTTAAAATCAGAGTATTTTTATTCAAAGGAAGAAAAACTTGAGAATTTTCTGATCTGTGAGAAAATAACACTTCCTCCTGCTTCAGATCACACATTTTAATACTACATCTTATTCCTTGACTCAGCTTAGTGTTTAAGCACTTCACTCCAAGACAGTGAAACATCAAGCCTGCATCTGAAAGCCCTGGACACACCTAAAACTCACCAAGATAATTCCTTAATTTGACCTACAGTTTCCATAAGGCTTAAACTTATTAATTTGTGCACATCCTGAGGTACTTTGATCTGTGGAAGAAAAGGACCTCCACATAAGCTCTACTGCAATCCAGAAACAAGAGGGAGATGCATGTATGCTTCATCCAAAGGAGTGTGATCAATTAGGCATTTTATGAACATGCCTTAAGACTTAAACTGACTTAAAATTATGTTGTTATCAAAAAGCAGCTCCTTTTCATCCTAACAACCCCAGCTGCATTTTCCTGTCACTTCTTTTATATCAGTTCTAGGAGCATTTTGGCCACAGAGTAAGTTGGTCAGTTCACTGATCTGACTGAAAATTAAAGAAAAAAAAAGCTTAATTTGGGGGTTATTTAAGTTGAATTGAAGAGACAATCACAAATTCTGGAGCTTACATAAAGGAGAAACCAGCATGGAGAGTATGATCTTCTCTTCTCTGCACCAGTAGTCCAAATTATGACTCTATTTAAGCCACATGTGAAATCACTGGGACAAACAACATTTTACACAGCAAAGTCATCTGTATCAGGTCCACTCAAAAATAGAYGTAAAGAGGAGAAGGAGTATCTATCTATATGTGGCAAGCCATCTTTTTGCAAAATTGCCTCTTAGCTCAGGCAATTGTATAAAAGTAGGAGAAGGGATTTTTCTAGGAAAATCCATGCAAGAGGAACAAACATCAAGTCCCTGCCTTCTCACCTCAGAGCCACCTCATTGGTGGCCACATGCTGCTCCTATGATGCTTTCCTTCTTGGATGCATAATAGCTTCAGTAAAAAGAAAGGGTGCCCCACTCAATCCCCCAGGCCTGGGCTCTTGCTGGAGCAGGGAAGGATGGCACGGGATATGGCCCTTCCTGGGAAAGACAAACTGCACATTTCAGCCCCTTCAAGCTGAAGATCTAGAACCCCCTTCTAGGCAGCCGGTTTAACTACTTTGTAGTGTAGCATAGAGAAGCATTATCATCATCTACAGCAGCCTTGATTTTAACAGAAAGTTCTCTTCCCTTAGACATCAGTGCCCTCCAACAAACTTCTGCTCGGACTACATTGAGCAGACAGAAAAACATGCACCTTAAGCATGAAGGAGAGACTCAGATACTCCCCTGCTGTCTTCTACTGCCTATCAGCGTTCTATGCTAAATGTCTGGACTTCTTGGATTGCCTAGCTCTTCCCTCTAATTTTACAGATAATTAACTACAGTATTTATGTTTTGATACTTAATTTTAATTATCTCACTATTAAAACAATGGCAATATGCAAAACAACTGCCATCTGAAGTCTTCTGTGGCCCTTTTCTCTTCACCCCTCATTTCTATTCATTGTTCCTTCATAAAAACCTTATTCCTGAAGAAACTTTATTTTGTGGACATTCAGGCATCTGACACAACCTTCTGTTACCTCTCTATTTCACTCTAGAACCAACGTCTTCTAGATGTTGGTTCAAAACATCTAGAAGACCTATTGTTTTTTAAGATTAGACAAGAAAGTAAAAGAACCTTAATCCATGACTATATTACTGAGCTGCATGAAAAAGCTGAAATGCATTTTAGTATATAAGATACATAAACACAAGAGACAAGTAATTCCTCCTAAATTTGATGAAAATGAAGCAACCTGATAGAGACACACAAGTCTGAAAAAGTAACCTGTTTTCATACCGGCCTCTGTTAAAGTTGCAAAGAAATCATGAGAAACTGGAACAAACTTAGTCAGATCAGTATCATCAACATAACTTTAGAGCCTAATTTTGGGCCTTGAGCCAAATGTCCCTATAGGTGTTAGCTCATGAATACAAGAAAATATCACACAGCAGCTTGGACTACTGAACTTAACCTTAAAATGATGGGCTGTTAATAGCAGTGATTCAAGTGCTGTTTCGTATGCAGTCCCACAATCCTTGTTAAGAGGATCAGGAGAGAGGCAAGACAGCTACACAGTGACGCCTTCAACACTCTGCCTTTATTTAATCCACTTGTACTAGAATCTATATGTTGATCAGGCTGTTCTATTCRTTTCATTCGTCACTAATAAACATGTTAAAGATGATAATCAACACAACTATGCACATATAAGCACACATAAAAAGATGATATAGTCCACAAGTGACATTTTCTTAGCAGATATCATCTGTTGTGTTTCCACTGAAAAGATATTATGTAACAAGATATATAACCTTATAGAGTTTATGTTTAGCTAAATTCATGAAAGGATTTTGACTGAAATTCTGCATGCCTCTAAAGCARGTACAAAAGAAAGCGTTGGTCAACTCTTTCACCTTGGTAGGGCAGGATGTAATAAAGCTAGCTGGAGAGTAGGCAAGAGCACACTAATACAGAATGGTCTATTGAGAAACYTCCTGCTATATGAGAAGGCATTTTTCATAAGCATTTGTGAAAAATCAAGGAAAGTAACAGCCCTAGATGTCACTCAGAAGTTTCTAAAAACAAGAATAAGAGGTCAAAACAAAAATTACCTGAACAAATTAATTCTTAGATAGAACTCAATGCTGTAATTTATCATGTGATTAAAAAAAAAATAAAAAGTTCTGATAGAAGGGAAAAAAAAAGAATTTCACAGAAAGTACAAAGTTAGCAATGCCCCCCAAATTATCCTAAGAGATATGTTAATTCTACTCACACTGTTTAAAACATTCTAAATTAAAAAGGATCACTAATCTGATAAAATAAACAGTTTTAATTAAAGCTGATTTTTTTATTTATAAATAGGACAGAAGAATTTTGTTGTTGTTGTTAGAAATGATTTGCCAACTGGGATTTTTAAAAGATCTTCAATAAAGATCTTTTGCCTTTCAGATGTCACATGGCCTCCTCTCTGCATTCAGCAAAGCCAGTCAAGTCCTGCAATTCAGCACCCCAAGAACATGACCTCCCACTGCCAAGAAGCTCTAACTAGGATAAACAGCATGGAATGCCATATATTAAGACCTTGATAAATGTACACACGTATCTACCCCTAGCACAAATTTATCCTATGTTACACAGGTAAGTATTTCAAATTTTTCTATAAAGCTGTATCATCAAAGGACACTGGGGGGGGGGAGGCAACTATGATAAAATTGGCATAATGCATTCCAAAAGTATTTCATTTACAAATATTTGCTTTTCACTTTCACCTTCCATTCCTTCTGTAAGTTTGGCAGGCTAACTTTAAAGGAATCTTACAGGATGAGCATGATACAAAAATGTTGATTCTTTAGCATGTTTACTACGCACCAATAAAAGACTTGCTTGTTAAAGTTTAAACTAGTGAGACTGTATAAATCTTGCAGGACTCAAGAATGCAAATAGTCCAAATGGAGAGCAAATAGGCCCCTTTTGGGAATGACTCACTAACCTTATTTTAGATGTCTGCTGCAGGAATAAGATGAAGAGTTCCTTAGAATTGTGTATTTCYTCCTTTCCTGCAACCTCAACTTTCATATAAGTCCAGAAGATTAAATTCAAAGTAGCACATATAGTGCAGGCAACCTAGTCAGAAAAATCCCACCATCTTACTTTAATATTTCATTATCTAATTTTTTTCCACTTTACATTTYGGCATCAAATTTCCTAGGCATTTTATTCCTGAAGATTTGAATGTTCCACTATTGTAAAAGGTGGCAATAGGGCCAATCAAATTGACATAATAAGAACTATGAGCCTAAACACAAACCCAATATTTCATTTACATTTCTTAGTAGCAGTCAGTCAGTCTCATTCATTAGAAAGGAATAAACTTCATTTTAATTGTGTTCTACAATATAGGAGATTAATTGAGGAATACATATTTGACTCTTAGTTGATTTCCTTCTACCATCACTGAAAAACTGAACATGGTTTAAAAAAAGACACTTATGAACTCTGTTAATATATAATCAGACATAAAACTTTTTAGTACCACTGACTGAGGAAAACAATCATCTTTACGGTCACAACTATTTCTAATCYTTAGTTGGTTCAATTGCCTTAAAAAATAYATATAAAAATAAAAATAATTTTCTTCTCTGAATCACTGTTACTTCACTGACTCATAATTCTTCATCTATCTTTTCTTGTCACTTCTACCTTCACAAAACTAAATACTTTCCCATTTATTTCATCAGGCAGCAAGGCTGGCTATTTGTTGGTTAATATTAGCATCAAGTATTAACATTAGGGCTTRGAACTAACTTCCCAAATGAGATTAATTAGGGCAGAAGAGTTTCTTGGCAGARAGGATAAAACAATGGCTGTAAAAGACAATTTACACGCAAAGAGTTCATGAGGCATCTAGCCATAACAGCTACATTTCTTTTGGTCATAGTGGTTTTGGTTTATTTATTTAAAAATTTCTGTAGAATCAGAGTATGTAGATTCTAAAAGTGCATGTATTTAAAGTAGACATCTTTCCATTCATAAAGTAAGAGGGAAGGAATTCTTCCAAGTTTAAAATATTCAATCTATTTTTATCTTTCAGAATAATCTGTTCTAATATGGTTACACTCTTGTATATCAACCACACGCAGATTTCTTTTCTTCCCCTAAATGTTTATTTTAGCAGACTCAAAGTGCTGTACCACTGARGAAAAACAAAACAAAGCAAAAACAAAAAAACAACTCTAACTTCCTAACATGGTGGAATCACATTAGATATTTACTGCAAAATACACCGTCTTTCCATCACTTTAGCTTAGAGATTGTAAAAAGAAATTTGTTCATTAAATTTAATAACTACATTGTCCCCTCTATTTCAAAAGCAATTTTTAATAAAGTTATATCAAAAATATTTGATTTATTCTTTGAGTCAAATCCAGAAAAATCAGCCTGAAAGAACCAAGCTTCAAAAAGAAAATAACTGCAAATAGGATTCTGAATTTCTTAGGTCTATTTAGATAACAAATCAAAAATARAGCAAAAATAGAACAAACAAAAGTATGTTCATTAATCAAAAAAGCCAATTCATTTGTCAGTCCACTTCTCTCATCTGTTCCAAGGTCTTCCTYTCATTATCACTATGCAGTCATAGAGGGAAATAATCTTTATTCTCTAGTCTTTAGCAGAACTCCCAGCAAAATAGGGGGTTGCAATACCTGGGAATATCTGTATCACAGCTACACCAGACAAGCAGCAGGGAAACCCTGGAATTCAGACCTACTTAGAATTTGGGTATATTTTTTATTCTATTATAACTCACTGGTATTTTTTATTCAGCTTTTTAATGTTTAATCTGAAAATATTTGGGTAAAACAATTGTGAGAACAATATATTATGAACATGGAAATACAGCATAGGCTGACRTTGAAGTAAAGTTATTTGGGAAGCAGTAACATCTTGTTTTTAAAGGAAGGTCCAGCTCAAACTATTTTAATTGCTTTAAGAAACAGTACACTCTTCAATTGAGGAGTTGAATACCTATTGTTATGACGGAAAAATCCAAATCGCTGAAAACATCCATTAGAAAAGAGGAAAATTACAATGAAAAAAAAAAAAAACATTTTTAACAGTTTGCAGAACCTGAGGAATCAGTTTAAACTTGGCCAGTTTTTACAAGGAGCATGATTGTTTTTATCCCTGTTTAATAAAAACAAGTGGCTTAATAGTCCATTTCCAACAAATTACAGTTCACAATATGAGAACCACTGAATACATGTTTGTTATAYTTAAGGAGAATCCAAGTAAAAGTGAGAAGCTGATATAAAATCATAATTACAACCATGCATAGAATGGAAGGTCACAAATTTGGATGGAAGGTGTCTTATAACAAGACAGTGATTATTGATTATTACACTGAACATAATTAATTCATTATAAAGGCTACGGAAAACAATAGAATAAGACTACTGCAAGTGTCTTACCAATATCAATATATTTTGGGTCCAAGGGAGTTCCAATGGAATTACAGAGAACCAGCACATACTGTACGGAAACAAAAGCAGGTATTACTACTAGTATATATTTCTTTAAATTAATAAAACTGAAGGTTTATTTATAAAGCAGTGTAAGCATGAGAATAATGCCACATTTGACAACTAGCTCTAAAAATAAATGARGCAAAGCACAAAACAGGAAAACAACTAGCTGTTTTAACCAGAGGAGCAAATCAACCAGACAAGATACAATATATAACCTGTACCACCAGCAAGGTTTGAGGACAACATGCTGGTGAGAAAGCCACWCTGCACCCCTTGCTCTGTGGAGCAAGTACCACACTGCGATTTAAAATAAAAAAAAATAGCAGTTTCCTGATGATTCAGCTTTGAGGTAGCTGAGGTTAATGCAAAGGGAAATCTGATAAATGACAGAAGGCCACACCTCGCTAACTCCCAGAAGTTGGGATGCTTGTTCTGTCCTTAGGAGAACACCAAATCTCCTTCAATCTCCAAAGGGCTACAATGTGAGGAAAAYTGCACATGAGGCTCTCTCTCTGTCCTGCAGTATCACAGATGCAGCAAAACTGACCAGTTTTGTTAGTTTTGCCCTTCTTGTAATCCTACTTAGCCAGCAACAAACAACCCACATCCATCTGTTATACTCGGGAAGATGCAAATAAATGGAAAACGGACACAATATCCATGGCTTYTGTTGTTGCTGCTGATGTACTTATTTTCCCAGACCTATATCAAGGATCAAACAGCTTTATTTATTGGACTGTAGAGTCTTTGGATTCAAAAAACAGATCTGCTATTCCTGGAATCACCTAGGAGCTGGCATACTGACTCATCAGGTATTGAAATATAATTAGTTCTGTACAGCTCTCTCACTTGTCAACCAATTCATATAATTGTGGTAACAGACTACAGCAACTATATTGCCTACCCCTTTGAACAGAGATTGGTAGCTTTACTAAGAAGAGACTAGTGGAGTTTATACGTTTTCAGTTTTCATCCATTACACGAATTTTATCCTTTCAAAGGAAAAGATCAGAACATTAGAAAAAGGGGGGAGAAGGGGAATTCATTAGATTATTTGTTTTTCTGGTTCTTTCATCAAGAAAGATGGATAAAAATAACATTTTGTAACAGAGGTTATTTCTTTGTTCATCACTTAAACATCCAGCAGGATTTTCAAATTTCCCCTTTCAGAAACTGTGTTTGGACTCCACTTCTATAGGAAATCACATCTGGCTTTTTGTTGTTTAAATTATTTATTGCTTGTTTCTATTATGTTTATATTAGTTTTTTTCTGGTAAAAATGGTGAGTGCACCACTCTACTTGATTTCTCTTTTATGCCCTTTTTATTTATTTCTGAGACTCTAAATCAGTAGATCATAGACTTCAAAGGCATGATGGAGGGACAATATCCAAAAGAGACTGCATGAGCTCTGCAGGCTGGTGTCAAGACCGTGGAGTCTGCATTGTCTGATCTGATGCAAGCAGACAGTTCAYGTTTTACTGTGGTACCAACAGCAAATTCTTTGTAACTCACTGAACAACTACTTTCTCTTGCAATACCTTTAAATGGTTCCTACCGAAATTAGTCCTTCTTCTATCATCAGCTATTGCTGTACATTTTGCCTACTTGACATCACAATTCTAATGAYATAAATCTATTGTAAAACCCATCAGATTTTCATAAAGCAATTCAAATGAAATACTACCCAAAGGATAATTTTGTTTGCATCAGTTCCTAAAAGCTGACCCCCTATAGTGCTAATAATTACACAGGAGCCTTTCGGAAAGAATTTAAAGAAGATARTAAGTATCTGTAATTTTCTGATGCTAAAATTAATCTTATTTATATTTAAGAAAGATATAGAGTCCCTCCGCTTTAAAATATAATCCWTAAAATCTCATTTTATTACACTCTTATTTCATTGAATGGTTTTAGCTATGTATACCACGTTTTCAAACCATACGATACAGCACACCATTTATTGCAAAACAGCACTAAAACATTTTTTCTTTTTACCGTTGAACCAATTGACTCCATCTCATGCTCCTCCTTTGTAAGCAATATACAACAGATAAAGAAAATAAGTCAGAAATGAATCCATGAAGAAAACTTGTATGACTACAAACTGAAGAATACTTTTATAATACAATTTTTACACTACACTGAAAATAAAATCAAGAAATAGACTAGTTTATAGCAACAAATTATACAGTGCCTAAAAAAAAATAAATCACATTTTTGTAAATTTATTTTTTTAAAAAAAAAAAATTTTCCCTGATCAACCTCTGCCTTAATCAGATGGAAGATTATCACATAGGATGTCACTTCTGGATGGAAAAATGGCAGCTTACGCTACTCAACTAGGAGGACGCTAGCAAGATATAAGATTTGGATCCTGAAATCCCTTCAGTAATAGTTCTTTCTCATAAACTCATTTTAATAAAACCATTATATTTAAGTGTGGATGGGAGAGATTAATAATTGACTGTTGTAGGATTAGGCAAAAGCTAAATGTATCCTGGGATGCATTAGAAGAATGTTGCCAGCAGGTCGAGGGAGGTGATCCTGCCCCTCTCCTCAGCCCTGGKGAGGCCTCATCTYGAGTCCTGTGTCCAGTTCTGKGCTCCCCAGGACAASAGAGACATGGAGCTACTGCAGAGAGTCCAGCRYAGGGCTAYRAAGATGATCAGAGGGCTGGAGCACCTGCCCTATGAGGAACGGCTGCGAGAGCTGGGCYTSTTYAGCCTGGGGRAGAGAAGRCTGAGGGGGGATCTTATCRATGTGTACAAGTACCTGAAGGGAGGGTGTCAAGGGGACRRGGACAAACTCTTTTCAGTTGTCCCATGTGACAGGACAAGAGGCAATGGGCAGAAATTGAAGCMCAGGAAGTTCTGCCTGAMCGTGAGGGGGAATTTCTTCTGTGTGAGAGTGASGGAGCACTGGCACAGGTTGCCCAGAGAGGTTGTRGAGTCTCCCTCTCTGGAGAYATTCAAGGCCCGCCTGGATGCAACCCTGTCTACCATGCTGTAGGTGACCCTGCTTGAGCAGGGAGGTTGGACGAGMTGATCTCCAGAGGTCCCTTCCAACCTTACCAATTCTATGATTCTATGGTTCTATGATTAAATACTCTTTAAAATCCTGATGTTCTCCTACTTATAGCTTTCCTTTGAGAACTGTCATAAGCATTTCTAAGGGAACAGCGATGGTTGCTGTTTTGATGCAGTGTTAGTTAGGGCTGCAAAGAGTTTACATATAAAGAGAGTTAATTGGTTCTGCAGATTTTTGTTATTATTTTATTGTCGTCGTTTTGTTTTTAAAAATTGCGTCCGTTTAAGTGAACGCTGTCAAATTTATGACAAATGAGTGGCACATTCTGAGGCAGATTCAAGATGTTACTTCTGATCTTACTCCAGTTGTAAAGCACTGCCATCTGGAACAGAATGTTTAAAGTTTTAAATTTAAAAGAAACAGACTTTACCTGAGGTTGATTTTCATCTGCTTTAGTTGCTAAAACACAGAAGTCCCCGTAAGTTGTTACAGAAATCAGGCTCTTGACATATTTCACATACTTCTCATTGTTTTTTGTGTCCCAAAATACTACGCAATATTCTGGACGATCAGGTCGAGTATATGCATAAACCACTGTATTCGAACAATAACCCCACTGCCAAGAAAGACAATTTTGATAAAACCTATAAGAAATTGTACAAATCCAATAATAAATTGTTCACARCTATGAAAGAATTTATTTCATATACATAATCAGTATGCAAAATTCCTTGCCTGTCAAGTGATGAAGTGCTTTATTAACAGTAGGCCAACACAGCCCAGTAGTAAGATATTAGCAGAATATTCAGCTGGCAAGACAATTTTCCTTTCACACAAACTGACTTGTCCCAACCTGTCTTGAGGCCCCACCCTCAAAATAAGGCAAGATTTCACTTCCTCTTGTTCATTCTTTGTTCATAAGGTACACATAAATACCCAACTTAATGATGGTTTCTGCAATGAAAATGCTTGCTGTAAGCAAATTGATTTGAAAACCTAATCCCTTCATTTTCCAGAGGAAAATAAAAAAAATATTTTTAAATTTTAAAGTTTTCAATTCAGTCCCGCATTGCTACCTACCTTGTAATCTGGCCGAATGTTTGCAAAATATATGTAAGAATCAACAGCTAGTGCAATTTTCAGTCCACTTCCCTCCCAAGACAAGGCTGACATCTGTTTGCCAGGAACTTTCAGCGTGCGCAAATGCTTGTTTAAAACAAGAAAATAAAAAGATTTTGAAAGTATCCTAGGAAAACTAGCATGAAAATACATAAACGATAGTTTTTACAGCTGATGAAATATAAACATATAGATCTTCTTTACAGGTATGGCATAATGGCTCCCAAAGTACAACACACATGTGCGCAAACAAGTGGAAAAAGAGGTATTTAATGTGCACAAAGTGTTCTTTTGTCGTTATTTTTTTCTCCATCAGAAAGACAAACCATTTATTTTACAAACCATGACTAAGTCACAGTTCAAACTTACAGAAAATAAACAGTGGACAGAGAATGAAAGGGTAAACATTTTTTCCTTCACCTGGTAATCTGAATCGCCTTTATTACTTCCATCATTACTAAAATAAATACAATGTCCAATTAATAACAGTACTGACATCTGGCATTCCTCAAAATTTGTGTTTATGCTGGCAGTGTAAGTCTATCAATTACTCAGTTGATATACAACATATTTAAATTCAGCTGATAGCTTAGTTATATGTTATTTGTTCAGCCTACGTCAAGGGCRTATCTTCAGTCAGTTGCATAGTTATRCAATCTGTAACAAGGCAATAGTCATTTTCCTCTTCTCTATTTCTCATTTCCCTTCACAAAGGTTTAAGAAAGGCATTTAAATATGCATTTATGATTTAAGAGCTATTAAGACAAATATACATTCCACTTCTTTTATATTCTTATTTTGCTGTMGAAAGTGAAGCTTACAATGAATGTTTTCAAAAAAATACTCATTCCACAGACCAGTTGTCTGTACAAAGCTTTTTGCTGACAAAACGTATGTATGCAGGTAGTAAGCGACRCATCAATGTATGCTTTATTATGAGATTTTTCAATAATCTTAGGCTTTTTCTTTTTTTAAAATACAACTTCAAAATACAACTTTTTTACTGAACAGAACATGCTTAGATCTGGCCTTCTTCTTGAGGTCATAAGTTTGTGTCTAAACAACCTTCTGTCAATTAACTTATGTGATTTAGTACCTATTTCATGCCTTTGATCAGGTGTAAATAGTAATTCCAAATAATAGTCACAAATTATTCACAGAAGACATCATCTTCTAAACRTTGAGTCAGTACTTAACTATCAAAACTAATGCAAAACAACTGAAAGCTAAAGAAAACTCTGTTTACTTACGAACACTGTATCTAGAGTCTGGAAAACTTGTTTCAATTAACCTGAATGACATTAACAACCAGAACCACAATATTATTGCCAAAACCTTTGGTTCAATGTTAAACTTAACACTAACTTATTGATTTCCAGACATAATACTGCGAAGGAAAGTGAAATTACCTAAGGCAAGAGTAGCAATATAAAAAACAATAAAAGTTTTCTGTCAACTAAGGAGGCTGAAGAACATCTAATATCTTATAAACAAAACAAGAGGTACAAAAAGCATTTACAAAGCAGTATTCCCAATCAGCAGCTGAAGATTAGAAACAGTCTAACTTTTCTAAGGTTTCTGGACCACTCCACTTACTGACAACAGATGCCATTTTCTCAGCTTTACTGATTCCATAAAAATAGAGGGGARCATACATTGCCCTAGTATATAAGCTGCTCATCTTGATGCATCTTGGTCTCTTACASAGTCAGTGCAGGAAGAAAAGTTACTTCCAGATTTGATGTACMTGTTAGGTGGCAGTTAAGATGCTGACTTAAGTTAGCTGCTCAAAATTGGGCAGTATGTGTATCCTCCTCCTCTAGTATTATGCAGGATGCCCTAGGACTTTCCAATGGCCATCAACTTGCTGTTCTAGAAGGCTCCAGGCCCAGAGATCATTTGTATGCTTTCCAGATCCACAYGGACATCCTGGATACCTTAGTGCATCTCAAACACTAGAATGCTATAAACAGAGATTCAAATTTCAAGAGTAACGTGGTCATTATTCTTAGCATATTCAGACAATATGCTAATATAAAGTACAATTTAGGTAGTATAATTAATATATTTAATATTTTTACCTCACCAAACGGAGTGTAGAATTGCACAATATTTACATCTTTATCTTGAGAAGTTGTTTTTAGGGAGCCTGCCACTGCCAATACGCTTCCACAGTGGTTCCACTGAATACATACTACATTCATACCAGTGTCGATCAAAACAGGATCTAGTTTTCAAAGAAATAAACATTAAGAATGTAAACATAGGAAGTTCAGGTAAAGAATAGGTCAGTCATAAGTAACCCGTATTTTGTACCTACTCTGGTCATTCTCATCTCTCATTATCTGGCATCTTCCATTGTCATAACAGACAGCAAGACAAGGACAACCTGGTTCAATGTAGCCTTCTGTACCATGATACCAATGTATTCCAGCAATATTGAATGCTCCAGTTAGGTTCACCAAACAACTCAGTTTCATTTTCACCTAAACAATAATGGTTAATTATTTAAAACTTGTATACAATATGCTATTTAGAGGAACTTTTTTATTTTTTTTAACCTATACTGATACCTTGCCCCCACCCCACTCTTCCCAAAAAAGTTACATGCAAAATTATTTTTCTATGCAAAGGAAAAATTTTCACACTCTCAAATTTTAAGAGCCTGAAAGAGTTCCTTATCCAAAGATAGAATTTTAATGTTGTCCTTTTTTATTCTTTGAAGTGTAAAATCATTTAAAGTAACAGAGAAAAAAAAACAGTCAAGGAAACCCACACTTGGGCTTTACAAAAGAATAAAAAGGAAAACTAATTTCAAACCATTTTTGGACACAAGTTTTTTTTCAGAATAAATTATTTAAATAAAAGTAATTGAGACTATAAGTATTCAGATCAGAACACCATTTAAGATAAGCTTACTTCCCTAATAATTAGCTCTTTACATCTAGTAGCATTGCTAACAGTATTTTCTGAAAGAAAGAGTGTACCTAGAATCATAGAATCAGTAAGGTTGGAAGGGACCTCTGGAGATCATCTAGTCCAACCTCCCCACTCAGCAGGGTCACCTAGAGCATGGGAGACAGGGTTGCATCCAGGTAGGCCTTGAATATCTCCAGAGAAGGAGACTCCACAACCTCTCTGGGCAACCTGTGCCAGTGCATTTCCAGGAGGAATACAGGTAACTTATGGTAGTGAGAGAGCACATGTTATTGGGAAGGTAACGAGAGGGTAGTAAAAACAGTTTATTTWAAAAAAAATCTGAGTGATTTGCAGCAAATGCTAGAAATACCATGATGCASAGCAGAAAGGAAGGAAACAGAGTGGGGTTAAAGAAAAGAGGATTCAAAAGATAGAGTTTTCATTCTTAAGGAGGGAGAGGAAGGAAATGCACAGTAACAGGGATATAAAATCAAGAATGCACTTCTAAATCTGCTGTTCTTTTGAAAGTCAATGCTTTACCAATATTCCAAATAACTAGGAGCATAAAATAAGGAAAGAAACAGAAATTGTAGAAATGTAGTGATATTATAGTTTTTTTTCTTTCATTTCAGGAAATACTACCAGGTTTGAAGCAAGTAATATTCCCTATTTAATAAACAATAACAGGAGCAATGGGAAAAATAGACTATTGTTTTATTCTGCTTGTACAGTAGTACTTTTAACATAAGCTTTCATTAAGGCAGGATCACCATACAAAATATGTACCTTTCCAATAACAATTGCAAACCAAAAATGCATTAAAGTAATAGCCATTCTGCTAACAAGACAAGCATTTGCAATGTACTTAAATTTTACTGAAAATTTGTATTAAAAAAATGCAGCTGTTTAAGTCTCAAATAAAAACTTTGCATACAAGACCTTGTCCAGTTCTCAGTACTGAAGTCCACCAACTAAACAAATGAAAAAGGAATAAATAAAAACAAAATTACACATGTGAAAGTTAGTACTTTTACAATACAGACCATAAACTCACAATAAAATTCCCCTGATTRTCATAAATATGAATTTCTCCATTTGCCATTCCAAAGAGTAAAACTTTGCTGTCAGAAGACCAGGTCACATGGCACAGGTGTGTACCTTTCAGATCTTTCCCCCAAATACGATTGCCTGTAACAGGACATTTATTGTATTTAATAAACACACTATAGATTTAAAAACAGCACGCAAGTTAACAATATAAAGACTATATCAGCTAAACAAAGTCAAAGTAACAATTTATAAAGCAACTGTTAACTGTATGTATATTGTAGCTCTATTTTTCTATGTAAATAATACTGAAAACAAAAACTATATAAAACTATAAAACACAATAGGTAGTACAGCCTCATTTTTACCATCCACTGATCCAACAATCACAGCTCCATCTTCATATACAATGCAAATTTTTTGTCCATCAGCATTCCAGCTCATACTTCGAACAACAGATTTATTTCTATTGTTAATCATCTCTTCATACCAGGCACCTATTAGTGTGGAACAAAAAAATGAGATATACTTTTGATTTGATTTATATGAATTTAAGATACAATCACTGAATTTAAAGAGTAAAAATATTCTCAATTTCAAAAATAGGCAGATACGATAATGAAATTTATAGATAACAAAATCTAACTTTTTTTTTGAAAACAAAACATAGCACAGACCCCAAAAAGCTTATAAGAACTACCAGGAAATCAAATTAGGTATTCAATGAAATGAAGTATTCTGTGAAGTGTCTGTTTATAAAATAAAAATGAGAAAACRTGTTAAATATTATTTCACAATGGAATGCACAAGAAAAGGAAAAGTTGTACTGCTCTTTCTGTAAAACTCAAGCAAGACTGTACTATAGTGTCCTCCAGACTGCACACATTATCATTGTGAAATATGGTGTTCAGACATGAGCTATTTATTTCTAAAAAGAAACCAGAAAAGTGGAAATGAAGCCACAGACTGAGAGATGGGCCCCTCAGGAAAAGATCTACCACCTAGGTAACTTAAAAACGCACAAAATACAATAGAAATATAATGGAAGGAACAAAGATCTCTGACAGGAATATGCATTAAGTAATTTATTGGTTCCTTTCCAAAACTAAAGGTGATGCTTCATGAAAGGGCAGCCACTACATTTCAGATAGAAAGTCTAATCAAGTGATAGTTTATGCTTGAAATGAGGAGCACAGCTGGCTTTTTACTTATATTTATTTATATATATATATAAATATATACAAATATATATATACAATTTTTATATATATATAATATATAATATATATATAAATTGTATATAAAATCCTCAAGAGAAAAAGAAAACCACAAACTTGCCTTGTCTTCCCCATATGCATTGAGACATGGTTAACTATACTGAGAGGACTGCTGGCTTTCAAATTAATTTAAATGTGCCAAAGAAGTACATGTGTTCATGAAAGTCAAAAAGAATAAATAAAAAATAAAAGAGACCAATCACTGCAACACATTAGAAATATTTAATTAAGGCAGTAAACTAATACACCTAGCCAAAGATGTATATTTATATTTGATTGTTGGTGTAAGCACGATTCCTAAATTCCAGTAATTCTGTCAAAAGGTCTCTGTGTGATGCTAGCAGCAGAACTATTTAACTATTATAATAATTCACAAAATTAAACCTACAAAATGAAGCAGCGCTTCGGAGTTAGGATTAGCTCTGTTGGTTAGAGTGAGGTGCTAATAATGCCAAGGTTGCAGGTTCGATCCCCATACAAGCCACTTGTTCGAGGGTTGGACTAGATGATCTCCAGAGGTCCATTTCAACCTTACCAATTCTATGATTCTTTTTATTGTTCTATACATTATTTTCCTCCCAGGAAATAACTTATCAAAGATAAGAAAATGAAAAATCTGCAGCTGTTTACAAAGCACATATCTAAAAACTGGCATCTTTTCTGAAGATAATTCTGGAAGACAAATATCTTATTAAAATAGTTGTCTAAATTTTTCCTAAGATATTTGGAACACATTYTTGATTTATTTTTAGTTTTACAATCTGAGAAAGAGTTGTTAAAACTGCTAAAAAGAATTCTCACAATACAGAACATTATCTAGTCTCAGATCTGTCCTATATAATACCTTTATACAACATCCACACGATGATGAGCCCATTTTGATCACTGGTTGTTAATTTTTGATATTGTTCATTCCATGTCACCACTTGCACAGAACCTAGAAAATTATACAAATTTTGTTTTTATTCTACTTAACAAACAAGTTAACACAAACAACTATATGCAATTTAAATCTTGCTGAGTTTTCTGGGTTTTGCACAAATTTGCCCCGCCAACTTTGACTCAGTTTTAGCCACTGTTTTCTGTATCACTCTTGTTTCCTCTTTCATACTTCTACTACACTGTTCCTTTTGCTTRTGTATTCACTCACTTTAATAACATCTTCTCCAAATTCTACCCAGAATATTGCTTCAAAACTATAGTTTTGCTGTTTTTGACTGCTTCAAGTATGTTGGCCTAGGAAGCTGACAAAACTTGCCTCTCACAGGAAGACAATTTATCTTTTTACAGCTTGATCATTAGTACTGCAGTTTTAAAACAGAACGTCCCTTCTTATTACAAAAAGAGCACTCAACATGCTATGTGTTTGACTCACAAGTCTCATATGTGACCCTACTCATAAAAAACATAAATGCTGGACTTGAAACATCTTCATTTTTTTTTTTTTAAGAATTATCTGTTCAGTACTAGATAAAAATTGGCCCCTACTCAAGCACCAGTCTTTCATGTCTTCACCTCCAGTCATCCATTTCACCCAGCACAAACTGCTTAGCATACAATCTAGCTCTTATCTTCTGCTATAAAGCACTGTTTATCTGCCAACTACCAAGGCAGTATGTGAGCAAACCTGAGTAGGTAACCAAATATAACATGAATATGTAAATACCTAAAGATATAATCAGCGCAACTGATGAGAACCTTCTGATTAACCAAACTGAAGTCAGAGAGAACAAGTATTGTAGCAGTAGCAGTTCAAAATTAAAAAAAAAGAAAGTACATCTACTTCAATACAATCAGTACTTAAYTTTTAGGATAAAACAACGATAACGACAAAATGATTTGGAAATAGCCAAACCAGAAGTAATATAAAACACAAACTAGGCTATAAGGTCAGAGTTAACAAACTTACCTAGAAAAACTCAGAACAGACTGCAAACCTTAAGCAGTAACAGGTAGAGAGGAGCCAGGTCGTGCAGCATCCATCCTGCACTATATACTTTATAGCAGCAGCAAGGATTGGGAGRAGGCTGATCCAGTTTAATTCTCAGCTCAAGGATTCACTCACAAGCCATGAAAAATTGACTGTAGATCTTTTAATCAGATAACTTTGCAACAGTAGACAGTCAACTATAACACACCTGATTTTGCTACTGATATTCTTTATTTCAGATTTATAACAAAATTACTCTACTGAGGCCACAAAATCCTTCTGCATTTTTATGTTAATCAAATGTACATTAAATGCCCAAAGAGACTTACCACTATGACCTTCAAGAGTTTGATTCACAGAAAGATTGCTAGGAGCTGCAAGTCCCTTTAGTTTTGCTTCTTCTAGAAATAACAAAAATAGTTATAAAATAAATTTATTAAGACATACATATTAGTGTGTCTGTACCAACAGTGCAGCTAAAAACCACTATTTACATTAATAAAATATTCACTTAAAAGTATGTAAGAGTAATTGCAGCATGAATTTTCTGCCCCTCAGCTAGACATGTTTGCTAATCACATCAGTCATCTAAATTCAGATATTCTTTATGGTCCAGTAGTTTTYAAGGGAAAAAAAAAATCACACTTTGCTTACTTTCATAACAAGTTTAAAAGAACTGGAAAATACATTAGAATTCACTTTCCTAAGAATAYATTTATTTTATTTCTTAAAATATACAATTTCTAAATTAAATACAGACTAGTAGAGAATATTCAAACACAATCACGATAACATGAAATTAGTTCCAAAATAAGTGATCAACAGAACAAAAGTGAAGYATAATGCCATTTAGGAAGGAGCAAAGAAGACTTCAGTAGATACAAAAGTAGTCAAATGACAGGGATGTCCTGTAGGACAAAGTGAAGGAAAACAACGTTCAGAAGAAAGTGACAGCACATTTGCTGTTCATGCAGATGCATAAGCATTTTTTTAAAGATGTAAAACATACACAATGTTGTAAAGTCAGTTCTGAAAAGAGCTGCACTTTCAGAGTTTTGCAATGTGGTGGATTTTGTTCTAAAAGTCTCATTTACCTGTYTGTGTTTCTAACTTTAAAACTTTCAGTAACCCATCTTCTCCACCACAGGCTATGAAACCTTGATCCTTATTCCAGGAAACGCATCTTAATCGAACATTACCAGGAATTGCGATCTGAAAGAGAAATATTTTACATCTCTATGTAGCCATAAGAATCATGTTTTATTTCAAATACCCTAATCAAAAACACCTCAAAGATCACTAAGACAGTACACATGACAACAAATTTATTTCTAACGCTGACAGAGCTGTACAGTCAAAAAGTGACTGATTATAAAATTATAAAGATAAAATAAATGATGCAACATAAAGCTCGAGAAAAGGGAAATACAGTTTATGCAGTAAATAATAACAGGGCATTTCTAAATGCATGCTGAGAAGCCACCACGAACAACAAAAAAAAAAAAACAGGTGAGAGGCAAAGAAACTGCAGGCAAAGCTTTGCCACGAGCTGGTCTGCAGAAGAGCCACGTCCAGAGTCTCCGCACGCTCTCTCAGCGCCCAGGATGCAGTTTGTCGGGGCCAGAGAGCTCCAGCGCGCAGCGAGACAGGCCGCCAGCGGCACCGGCGCCCGGGCCCTGCCAGCGCCCGCAGGCCGCGCCGAGCCCTGCGGCTCCCCGCATCGCCCGGCGGCAGCTCCGCGGGCCCCCGCGACGCCCCTCGACGTCCCAGCAGCACCTTCTTGCTCAGGTAGATGAACATGGCGCAGGGGAAGAGCCGCGAACGCGAATGGCGSCGACACCACAAGCCCCGCGCTGCCGCCGCTGCAGCCGCGTTACCCGGGTAACCGCCGCCGGAAGCTCCGCCCCCCACTTCCGGGGAGCCGGAGAGGAAAGACGRAGTTGGCGCCAGGCAGCGTCAGCTCAGCCCCCGGGGGCGGGGCCAGCGCTGGCCCCGCCCCTCCCCGCCCCACCGCGGCCGTTAGGGGCGCGCGGGAGCCGTTAGGAGCCGTTAGGAGCCGTTAGGAGCCGTTAGGAGCCGTTAGGAGCCGTTAGGGCGGCGCGGCGCGGCCCCGCCCCGCCCCGCCCCGAGGGAGCCCGGCCGTGAGCCTTCGGCCTTTGCGCCCCTCGCAAGCCGGGCAGCAGAGCCGAGTGCCGCGCTTTCTCGACTAACCCTCACCACTGCCACGGTCTTCGCTTAATCGAGGTAACTGCTTGATGCCGGCGACGTAGCAGGTGTTTCACGCCACTCTTGCTCATTCACAAGAGTGTGGTGCGCTCAACCGTGCATAGATCTGGTCAGTCAAGGTTACCCACGTACTGAGATTGTGAATATGCAGGTTCAGTGGTTTAGGGAGGATAAGCAAACCCTTAGGAGACCTTAGTTTTTGCTGCTTGAGCCAATGAATGCTGTTACAAACTTTCTAGACGTTCATTAATGCAGAGAGCGGGGGGGGGGGGGATTAAATCTGGAATCATGTCACACAAGTGGGTACAGAGGGCTTCAAGGGCAGCCTGACTCTGCAACACTGAGCCCAGAAGGCAAATTAGCTTGGGCCTAGCTGCTTAATAAATATTTTCAATACAAAGCCATCTTATAGCTGATCAACTCAAAAGRTGAACATAGGATACACCACAAGACACTTGTGTCCTGTTCTGCATCCCACTCTGACAACTTGCCTGATACAGTAGGTAGAGACCATCATGTCCCTCAGAATATGACCTTCATACTTCAGAGTGTGGTTACCCACAGTACAAACACTGAAATAAAAGTAATTTGTTTCATGTCACCGAGGAGGTTCATGACAAAATCAAATAATGAAACCTGCATCTCACCAAGTTTTTTGCCATACCTCTCTTCTCCAATAGGCTACCTGCAAATGTAAAGAAACAGAACTAGCCTTTGGTTATCATCACATCATTTTACTGAAGGTACATAGGCATGTAAAAACAGCACTGAGCAGCCAATTTAGTACTTAATGACAGTTTARTAGCACATATCTAAGAAAGAATTATAAAGCAAAGCTCATTGAACTCCTGTAAGCATCTTAGGACTGAATATGATGGCTAATAGTAGTTTAGAAAACTTTTAAACATAATAAATACAACTAAAAATATCCAAAAAATCAAGTTTAGTTCTTTTTCATAACAGTTCTCTGCATTAGCTGCCCTAGTAATTAAACTAGAGTATAATTATACATTCCATAGCAATGAGTACAGTCTATATTTAGAATAAAAGGTTTTAAAAGTTCAGTCATTTAAGCTCTGATGCTGATACGTCCTATTTTAAAGAAATCACTTATATCACCTTAGAAATTTGTCTGGTGCTCATAAACACAAAGTGAACTAAGATCATTGCCCAGAGGAATTGAATATAAATACTCTCATCTGTAACAAAATGGAGTTATGAAGAGCAATGCATTAAACAAAGCCTATCCAGCTGAAATCTTGCAAGACAGATCTGGCCCACAGGATGATTTTCCACTATCATATAAAATTATACCTTTCATTGGACAACTGGCCTTATTATAAATGGGAGTAATGTAATCCATTCCTAACTGCCAAGAAGTTGAAGTCTTATGTGAGATTAACAACTTGTTTATTCCTACAAATTACAACATTACTGTGTATAATTTAAATGGATAGTGGAGGCCAAGGCTTATACTGCTCATCCTCTAAATCCTTATATAATATGTGTATTTAAGCAGTGGACATGAATGTAAGCAAAGTAAAGCTCTAGCAAAAGACTCCTCCCTGAGTGACAGAAAAAATAGGAATACACTGCATATTCAGGAAGCAACTGTAGCACAGCTAGATAGTCACATGCTGCCTYGAATTGAATTATAAGAGGTAACACCAGTGGGAATGCATCACAAGTAGCAACCAGATAGCAATCTCGCATTCTTGGAGCGAATAGCCTCATTTTTAGCCCTTGCTGAAGCTGTACCTCATTTTCTTTTTCCTGTGCTATTTARTATTACATTCAACTTAACATTACTGTGTAGACATATATAAAATCTCATTCAAATATATTTTGAAATTGAATTAATTTGAAATAATTTGAAATTCTAATTTTACCTTGCGTATTTTAGAATAAAAGCATATAAAGAAATAGGATGAGACATACTGTGTTTTTCTAAATGAAAGATCTTAAGCTTTGCACTCTCTTAGTTTTCTTATTCTTGCGCCTAACTAAGAGAATCTCCATGATTGTCCAGCAGCATTTGTCCATACAGATCTGAATATTATATACTCTTCGACTGATTTTCTTTGCAAAAGTTTGTATCTATCATGTGCAGAGTACAATGACAGTGTAGATGTCATTATATGTCCTTAGCATACTGGCTGTGTATTTAACATTTTGAGTAATTGTACTGCCAAATTGTAAATTATAGTATTATGTGTAGTACAAAGTAATTTGGATTTTTCAGTTCAAAAAAAAACGCTGTTTTTACTTCCTCTCTCCTGAAATTTATTTAAAAATAGTTTCTTAAGCATTTAGGTGATTACATATGCAAGCATATAACATCAGTGGATTTTCTTAAACAGTGATATTTTTAAGTTGTCAGCTTGTGTGTTTTATCCTACAAGCCTTACTGACAGAAGTAGTCCCAGTAACATCCTTGGAATGACAATAGAAGGGACTACTAACATAAGTAAATCTTGCAGGATAAAAACCTTAAGTTAAAATAGGTCTTTCGTCCCTTCCAGATGTAGAACATTATTGATATTTTAAATTGCTATTAAACATACYTATATTAACAAGGATTTATAAGTTTTAAAATACAAAGTATATACTACTTAATACTTGATCAAACTGTTCTTTTTCCAACTGTCCACTGTCACTGACAGTCCACTGACTGTCCTTTGACAGTGTCCCATCTAGTTTTGTGGATTCCTTCCACTTATGCTTTATTCATCTTTAAYTGTTTTTGCTTCCTTGTTTTTATTAAACACTTTAATTCATAACACACATACTTTATGTTACACACACAAAAAAGCTTCCAACACTTGTGTGCTGATCTTTAGTTTATTAAAATAAGTTACAAGACCCCAAATGCCTCTCCCATTGGACAGATGCTACAGACAATTTTTTTACTTTTCACAGTTTTATATAACATGWTATACTGTATGCATTCAAAAATAGTTTTTTCTTGTATTTACTTTTAAATAAAATAAAAACACAGTTACTGCAGAATAACAGTACCTACTGTACTATTTGTAGTACTGAGTGAAGTACAGTAGGTATAGATAGCTTTACTGTTACAGAGTGACCATACATRAAGACCCTCAGGGTCCCTGTATTATTGAAACCATTGTCTTCCTGAAGTCTTCTTGAAGTCTTCTTGACATTTGGTCAACAATACCAAACCACTGCTGTTTTGTAAGCTGTGCAATGAAATAAAGCTTGCTGAACACAATAAAAATGAATGCTTCAGAAAGGTCATTTTATAATTAAGTAGAATGATAACTTAGACAATCTGCTGTCTCTCTTGATATGCTTGTAACTTCTGAGACACTTCATCTAGTGATCTGTTGTTAAGGGTATTATAATAGATGCCTATTAAGTTTGGTTTATTTGTCATCTTTCTCATGATTGCATTTTAAACAAGTATCTCTTCTAGATGAGCTCAATAAATGCTTGAACAATGAAAGAGCAACTAGATGTTTCAAAACATTTATGAGACCTATCAAGCTCTGACTATTTCCCATATTATCTCAACAACACTTGTTTCTTATAAGTTGGATTGTGTGACATTCAGAGCTGAGGAGCAGCAGGTATTTATATCTGCTTCATTTTCCATCTTGCCTTGAAAGGACACTAGGGATACAAACTGCTGGGCAAGGAATAACTTTGAAAGAAAGCCTCAGTTCTGCATAATACAGTACATTTCTAACTTGAAACCACCACTTTTACTGGCTCAATATTAGTGCTTCGGGGCAGAGAGATTGCCTGTTCTCTGAAGGACATGCTACTATTGAGATGACATTACAGCTTTAATTATCTTGGCCTTCAGTTTTAATTACTTAGATTCCCTGGAATGACATATTAAAATCTCACAAAATCAGAGTATTCTTTTCACCTTTCCCAGGCAGAAAGACTGAATTCCAGAACCTTGTAAATAGAAGGATTGCCAGTTAGACTCTATAAAAATGATTTTGAATTTATTCAAGAATGTAGAATGTCTTATATCCTAGGCAGATGTTTTCATTTAACTTTGAGAAACTTTGGTGAACGGAAAGATTCGTTTATCTACATATGTAATGTATACCATAGAAAATTTACTCTCCTGCTTTGCTGCCCTCTTTAATTAACACTAAATCCTGAACTCTTCCTTTATTCGGATGCCTCAGGGATCATGATGACAACCACAAACATAGTACTCCCCTAAATTAATTCCTATTTGAATGAGAGCGCCTTTTAGAGAAAACAGTATATAGCCTCCAAATAAAAGTTTCCAGTGATGAAAAATCTACCACAACCCTTGGTAAATTGTCACAGTGCTCAACTACTTTATTTTTAAGAATTGTGCCTTCTTTTGAATTATATCTTGCCCAACTTCCAGTTATTAATCCTTTTCTTGCCATCTGAGGATATTTATTCCATCATTCAGGTCTGCTACTATACCACAGAATTCACTATAATTTTTTTTTCCTCCCACATGTTTGTTAAACATCTAATCCAGGTACCAGCTACATTTCTCTTGGCTGCTTACAGGAACCACACTGTAGTGAATGAAGCTAGCAAGTTCCAGTGCAGCGTAACTAACACCCACCAGCCTATACCTCAAACGTCCCAAAACYCTGATCCTCACCCAGCACACCCCCTTTCAGCAACTTACCTCACAGCTGTCCCATTCTATCAGTCACCTAATATATCCCAACAGCTCGATATTAATAGGCTAACAGATTTTTACCAAAAAGAAAAACTAGCATGAGAATTGTTTGGAACATAGCCTCTCTGTGGAGTTGGAAATACTGCTTCTGGTCCGATTACTGTAATAGCGCCTCCAAAGATGCCTTGGAAATTTCAAGGCATATGACACCTACTAATAGGAAGGCTCATGACTGAGCATTTGCTGTTACAGTAAAAGTCATGTGAAGAATTTAAAATAGAGCAACACTTCGTGTTCAGCATAGCATACCTAATCTAGGTGATCTGGGCCTCTGCATTTTATCTGTATATCAATATTAAAACACTTCAAGGAAACATGAAAACATTTGTGAGATCTATCAAATACTATTGTATTTGCAACACACAAAATTTTGCTCCGTAACATTTCCAAAATCAGCAAGAAAATACTTTCTATTGTGAGGTATGTTGCTTCACTGACTTATATCAAAACAGCTACCTCTAAAATGCAAGAAAATACCTGAATACAGAGGATCATCTGAAAAAAAGGATATTTTTCATGGACAGAGCTTCAAGGTGTGAGGTGACTGAGTCCTGTAATGCAGCTATAGCTTCACACTTACAGGACTCCTCAGTTGTTACAAGACTGCTTGTTGTAGCCCCTAAGAGAGAAAACAGCATTTAGAATATTTATTGTATTTATGATATTTAAATCCTAGAATAATCTGTGATTCTTCACGGGGACTTGAACCCATCACATAAGATTACAGTAACCACTGGAATACAGGATAGTCAGGAAGGAAAAAAGCACCCTCTATTTCTTCYAGAAATCTCCATACCAGATACTGCAAGACCATGAGTCAAACTCCRTGCCCGTAAATAGCGCTGCAGCCTAGAGCCCACTGAACAATCCTGCACAGCGGCGGGCTGCACGGCAGTGAGTCTCCCTGCGAGTTAGGACGCCTCTCAAGGTTACTCTCTGGGAGTTAAGGGTCAGTTTCTCTGACAAGGAACCATTGAAGTGGTAAGTGACTAATAGCATGCTGAAACTTTGCCAACTTTGCTAAGTTGTATCTCTAGTTGATTGTGCACATAATCCTTTAGACGTAAACCATTGACCAAGTCTGGAATTAAGATTGGATCCATCTGCACTCCAACCCTTCTGAGGAGGAGTTTGGAAAGCAAGAGGGTCCAGTCTGAACCTCACAACGCAAAGGGAGGGTCTCCTTGGCAATTTTGTCTGACCCTGTCCTCTATGCAGCAGATAACCGAGTAAACTTTGCATCGAATCTTSTTAAACCACTGTCTTATTTACTTTTGAACTTGGTTAAATCAATGTCTTATATCAATAAAACTTATCACTGCTTCTGTCTTACAAGTGAAGCACATCACTCATCTGCAACAAGGTCTCTGTCTTGTGAGAGGTACTTTTACCATCACACCATCCACAGGAAAGGCACTGGTATCACTCTCACAAAAATCTATTAAATAATTAGTACTCAAGACCATGACTGACTTTGGAACTTATCTTGAGAAGAATTAAGCTTGCTTCTGTCAGACCTCTAATGTAATGGCATTTGGGGTATCATGGCAATGTCAAATATGGCACTTTCGAGCATACATGAATGTCCTAAGTTAAGCCTTCAGGGAGTTTTCAAGACAAGCAAGGAGACATCTAATGATTTTAGGCACATAAAAAGTTTAGTAGTGTCAAAAATTAGTCGGTTTGGATCAGTTTCTGAAATACAGGTGTAATTTAAATACTTAAGTTTCAGCTTAGGAAGGAATCAAGACTGGTATTTACCACTTTATAAATAACACAAAAATGAAAGCATATTAAATTTAAGTAGTAAGAAATAGAGTTGCATCTAAATCACCAACAGATTTCACCTTACAAGTACTCTTGGTGCATAGCACTAGCAGTATGCATGTGTATGGAATATCATTTCTGATTTATTAAGAGGTGAGAACACAAGGCTGCTTGCAAAGAAACCAACAGTTGCATGAATTAAAGAAAAAGATTGAAATATATCCATTTAAAAAGTTTGTTCCTTCAGTGTTTCACTGAAAAAAATAGTCTATGAACAGATTCATTTCTAGTGCTGCAGAAATTCGTTTGTTTTAGAGCCAGTCTTGAAACTGGTGTCTCCTTGATTTCACTGAACTTGTGAAATCAAGCTCAGCTCTCTTCTTTGGAACATTCCACTAGCTGTATGGGCAATGTACAAAGAAGAACTATTCAAGATTCAGCTGGAGGAAAGCCAGTTCAAAATATCACATCAGCGTGGTTGGTTTCCAACTGACTGCCAGTGAAGTTTCCTATTTGCATTTAAATTYTCCAGTGGCAGATACAGATCATCCTTGGATTACTTCTGTTTTAACTAAATTACTTTTCTATATGGCAATCCTCCATGGGTACCCTGAAGTCTTCTGGAGTCTTTCAGTGAAAACTATAATCTTCCAGTATTTAGTATCCGAAAATCTTGAAGTCACACAAAATATGCTATAGTTCTGTTTTCACACTGTATTTATGTTTAAGGAAGTCTAAACCAACTAAAAATTACTTTTTTTTCCCAGAATGATGTTTGGCTATATTTGCTGATTTTATACTTTGCTCTTACACATGGCCCTTAGCAACRTGATCTAATGCCAAAGTTATCCCTACTTTGAGCAGGAGGTCAGATCAGGTACACGAGGTTCCTTCCAACCTAATTTATCCTATGATTCTGTATTACAAAGGATGCAGAGGAACTGTGAATACTTTATACCATTCTTGTTCACATTAAGCGAAAGCAGCTGGCAGTTTCATGCCTGCCCACTCACCTTGGAGGAGTGGAAGAGATCATACTGCGATAACTCATCTAACACCACTGCTCTTTCTCCCTGCCCCACTATCATCTGTATGCTGCTATGCAGCTGAGTCCCATGCCCCAGAGACACACACCCTAGAAGCCAAATCCCCCTAATTATTACCACTTCATAAAGAAATGCAGATTATAACAGATTTCTGTAAATACAGTGAAGTCCTTAGAAGTGTGATGGTAAGCAAGACTAATGTCTAATTTTAAATATAACAACTTATAACTAAACAAGAAGGATCAAACTAGTTCAAAACATTACTGAAAACAGGCAGAGAAGAATGAAAAAGGTATTACACCATGAAGGAGTTAGTGAGTTGATGGAAAGTTTTTGAAAGAGATTAAAAGGATTGAACACATTAAAGAGGGTACTTTAGTAAATATATTCAGGAAAAAATAAAACATTAAATTATTACTTGAGCATGTTTTCTTATCTGGATTTAAGGTAAAGCCTTCATAGCAGTCACAGGTATACGATCCATCATTACTCACGCAGACCTGCTCACACTCATGCATCCCTGGTGCACATACATTAGTTCCTGTGAAACAAGTTTTGGAGAAACAGTTACCTGATAATATGGTAGCATTTTTGAATACTTCACAAGAGCAATACTTTTACATTTGGGAACCTGTACTATATGTACTTTTTTCAGGAGCTACTGAGATATATAATTGATCTGCTTGCACCTTAGAGCAGTGAGATGAACCAGCTGTCTTACTGAGACTCTTTCCACCTTAATTTTTACAGTCTGTGCTCACTCTGACTGCAGCTGCGTAACCCTCTGAAGGGCCAGGTTGCCTCCAAAGATGAGCTAGGAAAAGTCTGTAGAACAGAGTAACTTTGCAGTAAGGATACTGGAAAGAAATGCTTTTAGAATGTAATTGTACATTGTTACCATAGCATAAAGTCACTGACAAGCTAAAGTAAAAGAGARCAAAGTGAAGTGCAGCCTGGAGGAGAGGACATCATCTCCAAGCTGTCTCCTGCATGGTAGTCTGCAGTTTGTGCTGTAATACAARCTGCGTGGCTAACTGCTGCTATTCTCTCTTCAATTATTTTTTATATATACATATATATAACTACTGTTGCAGATAAAGTAGTGTATGTCTCTTTGCGTCTCAAAATGAGAAAGAATAACAAGAAACCGTCTTATATCACTTAGAATGGCACGTGTTAAGTTTCTCAAGCAGATCCAATATATTAACTTGTTAATCGATTAACAACAATATATATTGAAATATATTTACTTAGCTGAGGAGGATACAGAGGGATAGGAAACATCAGAATATTCTTACTTGAGCAAGTCTTCTTGTCTGGATTCAGGGTGTAGCCTTGATAGCAATCACAGGTATAGAATAGATCATCTCTCACACAGACCTGCTCACAGTCATGCCTCCCTGGTGCACACATGTCGACAACTAAGAAAGGCATTTGAGAAGAGAAGAATATTAATCATTCCCCAAACTTCAGAGCATTTATTTGGTTTTAGTAATTCACATTTACAAATATTTCTTCATTTGGATTCAAACCAGGACCACTTTATTGCACGTCAGCCATACGATGGCTGTTAGCCATAGTAGGGTGTACAGAGTGTGTTTTTATCTGGTTATGAACACCACAAAATCGATGTGACGTTTGGAACACTGGCAATACTTCTCTGCAGTTGTAACAGTTTGCAAAAAGAATTGAACTAGCAGTGACCCAGTTACGAAGTAATCATCCAAAAGAATTTCAGAGAATAAATATCTGGATTTTAAGAGAATATTTGGCATTATTTCAACTCTAATTGCATTGAATAAGCTACTATTTTATGGAGTAAAAAGACCATAAACCGAAGAGTATACGCAGCTGCTAAAAAAAAAAAAGAGAGAGAGAGAGAGAGAGAGACGTGGCACCAACTGCCAGTTACAAAGTGGGTACTTTATGTGTGAAGCTGATGTTCTCTGCCAAATTTAACACGTCAACTCCAAAAGGGCAAGCTGAGAAGAAATTCCTATATTTGGATATTTTTGCAGTAAGGAGATTTAGTAAGGCACAAGCAATTGTAAAGAAAAAAGCCTTTCCTGATCTAGGCTATTTTTATTGTATCACAGAGATCTGGATAGGAAACAGCAAAAAGAGAAATCGTTAGCAGCATACTGCAAAATGAGATTCAAATGAAAAAAGCAAGCGTATTCAGAAAAAATACCTGAAATGTGAATATGCAGGGGGGAGTCAGTGCTATGAAATGAGATTCGGGATTGGACTCAAAGAGGGGATGCCAAACTGAATTCATGTTTGCCTATAGATGTTTATTGCCTCYATAGAATACCAGGTGAGAGTTCATAGAACCATAGAATCAGTAAGGTTGGAAGGGACCTCTGGAGATCATCTAGTCCAACCTCCCCRCTCAGCAGGGTCAYCTASAGCATGKKAGACAGGGTTGCATCCAGGCGGGCCTTGAAGATCTCCAGAGAAGGAGACTCCACAACCTCTCTGGGCAACCTGTGCCAGTGCTCCGTCACTCTCACACAGAAGAAATTCCCCCTCATGGTCAGGCGGAACTTCCTGTGCTTCAATTTCTGCCCATTGCCTCTTGTCATGTCACATGGGACAACTGAAAAGAGTTTGTCCCCATCCCCTTGACACCCTCCCTTCAAGTACTTGTACACGTTGATAAGGTCCTCCCTCAGTCTTCTCTTCCCCAGCCTAAACAGGCCCAGCTCTCGCAGCTGTTCCTCAKAGGGCAGGTGCTCCAGCCCTCTGATCATCTTTGTAGCCCTAYGCTGGACTCTATCCAGGAGTTCCATGTCTCTCTTGCCCTGGGGAGCCCAGAACTGGACACAGGACTCGAGATGAGGCCTCCCCAGGGCTGAGGAGAGGGGCAGGATCACCTCCCTCCACCTGCTGGCAACAGTMTTTCTAATGCACCCCAGGAKAMCATTGGCCTTCTTGGCCACAAGGGCACATTGCTGGCTCATCGTCAATCTGTCATCCGCCAGCACTCCCAGGTCCTTCTCTGCAGAGCTGCTCTTCAGAAGGTCAGMCCMCAGCTTKTGCTGGTGCCTAGGGCTATTTTTCCCTAGGTGCAGCACTCTGCAATTGCCCTTGCTGAATCTCATGAGGTTCCTCTTCACCCAGCTGTCCAGCCTGTCCAGGTGTCTCTGAATGGCAGCACAGCCCTCAGGTGTGTCAGCCACTCCTCCCAGCTTGGGATCATCMRCAAACTTGCTGAGGAKGCACTCTGYCCCCTTAGCCAGGTCATTGATGAAGAAGTTGAACAGGATGGGATCCAGGACTGAGCCCTGGGGGACACCACTAGCCACTGGCCTCCAACTGGACTCTGCACCACTGATGACAACCCTCTGAGCTCTGCCTTTCAGCCAGTTCTCAATCCACCTCACTGTCCACTCATCTAACCCACACTTCCTGAGCTTMTCTAGGAGGATGCTATGGGAGACAGTGTCAAAAGCCTTGCTGAAGTCAAGGTACACATCATCCACTGCTCTGCCCTCAYCTACCCAGCCAGTCATKCCAYCATAGAAGGCTWTCAGRYTGGTTAAGCAGGATTTCCCCTTGGTGAATCCATGCTGGCTACTCCTGATCACCTTCTTTTCCTCCATATGCCTGGAGATGACATCCAGAATGAGCTGTTCCATCAGCTTTSCAGGGATGGAGGTGAGGCTGACCAGCCTAGAAACAGTATTTACCAAACCAGCTCCTAAAAGAGCCAAAACTAAGTGTTGAGGAGAGGTCTTTGCCTCTCATAGGTGTAAGACTTACAACTTGGTTGGAAAGATTTGCCTAGAAATCTCCAGGAATTGGAAGCCTAGGTTCAGCACTTTGTCACACAAAATATAGTGAGGAACAGGAATATGATGAAAGTGGAAAAAAAGATGTTGTATAAATAAATCATCAGTGAGACATACAAAGAGTTTAAGAGTAAAGTTCAAATCCTAATTCACCGATAATGCTATATAATAGAAATTAATATGGCTGTACTATGTGTCAATATATTCATCCTTAAGTATTAGCTATGTCTATGTTCATATTCTCCACAAGAGATCAGCACTAGGAAAGAATATTTCTCTCCAGCCTCTGGAGCCCTAACGCTGGAGTATTTTTGGTCCAAACACATTCACGAGAAAATGTGATCACACTCATCGTCATACAGACTGTAACCAGTCTTCAGAGCACCGTCCTTGCTCTTCTACATCTCATTCCCTTGTGCTGGTTTGCAGCAAAGCTTCCTGACACAGATAATGCACATCACATATTCTCACCAACTATATTATCCTTCCTTCTCAGGTGGATATGGCAGTTCTTGCTCCATGTCTGTGAAAATACTGCGAAGTCCTGAAGAAAATGTCAAATGGTATTTTAACTATAGCAGCTATAAGCTTCACACAACTGTTATTTCCACTAACAGTTGAGATTTGTCTATCTCAAACAGTTACGGGAAATGAAGAAAAAATAAAATTGCACTGTATTTTCAGAAGYTGTACAGAAACTCTTGGGTGATTTCTCACAAAAATAACATAAATTGACCCAACTCAAATGAGTTACTTGTTTCTAGCTGAACACAGTATTTCCTTGATCAGATCTTACCTGAGCAGGTCTTCCTATCTGCATTCAGAGTGTATCCTTCGTAACAGTCACAGCTGTAGGATCCGTCATTACGCAAACAGATCTGTGCACAGTCATGCCTTCCAGGTGCACACATGTCCATAGCTGTGATGAACCAGGTTTTAGAGAAGAAAGCTATGAATCCTTCCTAAACACTCTAGCATCTTAAATACTTCAGCATTTATATATATAATTTAATTAGGATTTGAATCAGGATCCAACCAGTGCCCTGTTACTATCACTAGATTGTGCTGCAGGCAACTGAATTCAATTACTAATTATTTAATGTCAGAGGTAGATATTCGGACTCTAAGACAGTACTGTTCTGTCTCACATAGTCTGATTTTCAGCAGCAATTCTGACTGCCCCAAATAGCCTCAGATAAAGAGAAGCTACAACACCATACCGAGGACTATCAGTAAACTGTAATGTGTCAAGGCAGAAGAAGCTATCTTTTAGAGTATCAGTGATTAACTATGGCAAATAAATTTAAATTCGTATTTTCACCCATGAGCTGAAGGCTGGCATAAAATGCCAGTTATGATATGTGCAAATGCTATTAAATGCTGCAGAATTATAAAGCCTAGCGAGAACAACAAACAATGCAGAGGAACTCTGAAGTTATATTCTCTCTTCTGAAATAAAAAGAGTAAAAACTTAACTGAATACTGACCTGCTCTCCAGTTACCTTTTATACCAGTTATAAAATAGTTACTCTATTCAGCTTTTCAAGCCTTCTGGATTTAAAGGAACAATACAAGAAAAGTATTTGGGGAAAAAAAGTTTTTATAATTGGTATCACTTTTCAAGGTGAAAATCCAAGGGGCAGTAAAGCAAGAAGCTGCTTTGAAGTGGAAGGCCGGGGCTGCTTTATCACAGAGGCCTACACCGCTTAGGAGCAGAAGCAGCAAGCTGTATAAATGCAGCTGAGTTTTGACAGGGGGGATGGACAGGATGTGGGAAAATCACCGGATTTTAGGTCCTCTGCGGACTAGCGACCCTCACGCTCCCGTGAGAGCTGCACGGCAGAAGGACTGCGGAGGAGAAGCGACCATGGGGAAGGTGGCGAAGCGCCGGGCCCCCAGCCGAAGCGGTCCGCAGGGAGCGCTGTCCTGAGGCGCTGCACGCCATTGGGCCTTGAGGCCACCTGCGTCTCACTGGGGGCCAATCAGAACTCAGTTCTCTTGACACTGGCTGGCCAATCCAGAAGTTGGCAGGCTCCGATTGGTCAAGCAGTGCTCCTGACCGGAGCGGGGCGGAGAGCCGAGGTCCTCGGAGGAGGTGGAGGCAGTGCTGGGGCATCTCTAACTTGGGTTCATCCTTTCCCAGGGGCAAGTGGCAATTCTAAAATACTATGAAGACCATAAAATGGCAGGTAGGTGCCAAACTGCATTTTTTAATCAACGCAATTAAACAAAACTTTGCTTTTTTAAATGAGGTGTCTCAAGTTGTTGTTGCAAACAAAAAAGAAAGGCTACAAATGAATTCTTATTTTAAGAGCTGATACCTGCAGACAGTTTGTCAAACAGATGCCGTGAAGGTAACTCAGAAAGAGTGTGTCCATGTCTCCATGAAATTTGTATGGTAAAGTAGCCTTTAGTTCTTACCTGAGCAAGTCTTCTTATCTGCATTCAGGGTGTAGCCTTCATGGCATTCACAGCTATAGGATCCGTTGTTACTCACACAGACCTGGTCACACTCATGCCTTCCAGGTGCACACATGTCTACAGCTGTGAAAGGCATGTAAGAGAAACAAGTTTCTTGTTAATAGAAAGTATTTTTGGATGGAGTGGATATTCATGTTTACAAATATTTTGCCATTTGGAATCAACCCAGAAACAGCAATAGTAATTTAAGGAACTAGAAAAATGGTAAGAGAAATTAGCTATGCAGTGTCATTTGAAAACTTTGTTTTGGCATCCAGCCCTAATGAATGATGCTCCTTTGGTCATAACAGAAAGGACATTGATGAAATTAAACTACAAATCACCATTAACTATCCCAAACTTAGAAGATTTGTTAATGAGATACAGATGTTTGCTGTTTCAAATGAAGTATGCAAATAGTTTCTCAAATCTTATTACCTTTTTAAAAAGAGATTTTTTTTCTACCTGAGTACATGTACTGAAGAGATACTAGAACCTTACCTGAGCAAGTTCTCTTGTCTGGATTAAGYGCGTAGCCTTCATAACAGTCACAAACATAGGATCCACCACTACTCACACAGACCTGCTCACAGTCATGGGTCCCAAGTGCGCACATGTTCACAGCTGCGAAGGGCATTTACAGAAAAAACATTTCAGTCATCCCAAAGCAAAGAAACATCCATTAATATTTTATGATTCACAGCTTCAGCTTCTTCACATCTTGCACTGCTTGTTGGATTAGTAGCAGTAAATTGAAGTGCTGTATCCCTGTCACAAATGTTACTGGCAGCTTCAACATCATTTGTGTAGCCAGAACAAAGAGGCCATCAACCACCATGAAATAACTGCACCAAGGAAAGTCAGCGTCCGAGATGGCAGAAAGAAAAGATTAATCTGCAAAAGGAGTTCAATGGGGAAAGAGAGGGATTTTAAGTGTTTATGTTTCACTGGAAATGGGACCTCAGCACTTGGAAGATCCCTCTGGATTATTGTATCCAATCCCCTTCTGTTACTGGCAAAGGTTAAATAATCCCATTCACAAACATATCAGTCACTATCTGCCAGCTAGCAAAATTCTGCTTTCTGGCATTTAACTCAATTTATGAATTTCTGTTGCTTTGGAAAAAAACACTCTATAATGTAAACTGAAATGTGACAGAAACCCTCCCCCCCAAAAAAAGTAAAATACAATAAAAAAGGATAACACATTATCTTCCCAGGGATAAAAAGAGTGTCTGTATATCAGTGGTTCAGAAGAGGTACCAGCCTGCAAACTCGCTTGTTAGAGTTGCAGCTAGCCAGCTCTGTCAGGTTTAAATAGTTAGCTCCAGAAGAGCCTATGGAGGAAAGTTCCTGCAGCAGGGTAGCTTTACAGGCATATGAACCTCCCAAATGAAAGAGAGAGCAGAAATATTGCCCAAATCTAGAGAAATGAGAAACTTAAATTGAAAAATTAGGTTAAATTTTAAGGGACAAATTCATTCACCGGAGACAGTAAGGTTATCTCATTGAACTGCAAAAACTGAGAAAATGGTGATAGCAAAAGCAATGTGATTGATAGCATCTGGATACATCTGTTGTTGCAACAAGGCCAACAAAATGACCGTTATAATGCTGGGCTGTCTCTGCAGTGCCGTACCTGCACTATCTTTTCCTTCTGAGATTGTCTAACTACACAACTAACATTGTGTGTACTCATGTAAACCTCTGACCAATGTTTCCACAAACTGTATTTAGCTTTGGAGCCTGCTCTTTCTGTAGATCACCTCCAGGCACACCTGCTTTTCTCCASTGACCATAAAGGAAACTTAGATATTAGCCAGAATTTAGATCATTTTTAAATGACAAAATTTAGATGGGATGAAAAGGGAAGAGGGAAGACATGGAAAAATGAAGAGAGAGGCCCATTGAGTCATTACCTGAGATTTTACTTAAATGAATGGTAACAGTGTGGATATGGACTACCGGTAAAATCAGCCTCCAAAGCTTTATTGGTGAGATAAGAAATGAGACACAAGAGCACTTGAATTTTCTCATCTATTTCTGAATGCAAGGCAATATTTCCAATTTTCTGAAATGTGGAAGATTTAGATGTACCCAGTAAGGCTGTCAGAAAATGTGTCCTCTCTCTGTATTGGCAGTAAAAAACACACACAAATCAAGCTAGTGTCTTTTCACTGTTACACTCTAGGGAATAACAGAATTCCTCTCAATGACTTATGAACAAAATCTATGGATTATATTTTCAGGTAGAGCTGAGAAGCTGAAACTCAAACGGTCACATTTTTGTGGTAGGAAAGTCAAGCTTCCACTGACTTCGACAGCAGTTCAAGGCTAAGATTTTCCATCTCAAGGATGTTCTCCCTTTGAATGATGTTCTTAATATACCAACAACTTGATCTTAGCCAACTATTTTGCCTCTGAACATTAGTTTYCCTGTTTTCAGTCCAGCTCACAAACAAATTATTTGGCTTGGCCTACTCAAAGAAAATCCTAGCTGTCACTGGTGAATCTGGATTTCTCTCTGACCAAGCAGCAGTCTGGACTTGGAGAGGATCCAGTTTACCCACTGTCTTACAATATCCTCCAAAGTCCGTTTGTGTTGTAAGAACCTTTTGAAAATTATTCTTTTTTACCTCATTTTTGTTTATGAATCCTAGGGATGGATTCTGGCTTGTAGCATGCAGGAAGCTCAGACCTGCACTGGGATTATACGTATTTCAGCTCTCTTTGATTTATCCTCTGGCTCAGAGGGAGCACAATTCTTATGTTTAGGCACAAAAACTTTAGTCTTAAGAACAAGAGATTTTTCTTTGGTGCCATGAAAGGATTTGCTTTAGCTAGAATATAAGTGGAAAATGTAGTACTATTTTCATAGTACACATACCTGTCCAGCTAGGTGGGAACTTGTACCCACTTCAAGAYACCAAAGAGAGAATGTGGTCACATCAGTAATACACCTATGTCAAGCCAATCCTCAAGGCATTTCCTATGTTAATTATTGGGCAAAGTGTCCTGTATACAGATGGTCCTACATGCTTATTTCATACCTAGAAAAAGAAGTCTATTCATTCTAAACATATTACTCACTTTAAAYATATTCAAAAGGTATGGTGGTAATTTTCAGTAAGGCGCTGAAAACTAAGTAACACATTCTTGCCAACCAAGCTCCAAGGCAATGGTTATTACTTTAATTCTCTCATAATGCTCTTTACATCTTATTTCACCCATTAATTCCTGGAGACTTATTTTACAAGTCATTTTGTCAGAAATTTACTATAAAAATCTACTTTACAYAAGTTTTTTAAATGTCAAGAAATCATCATTTGTTTTTCTGTTGGTGTGGCTGTGGCATAACTCTCTACAGGCAGCTCTAAATTTTCCAGGTACACTCTGCTTTTTTTTGTAAATGACAGTAATATCCTACATTGGCTTAGCATCATTAGTAGATGATGCTCATCCAAACCATTGTCACGCAGCATGTTTTCAAGTCCAGCCCCCAAAGAACTAAGCTAATTCAACACAGCCCTTAAGAGCTGCAGATATAGTTCCTCACCAAAATCAAGTCACAGAGAAAAATGGGAAAAGGTGACGCTGGCACACTGAAATGGCACAGCACTGCTTGCAGAGTGAAAGTCCATCCCAAGATGCCACGTTATTGTGTCCTGATACTTTATCCTGCATCAAATTTCTCAAGCCAATGTAGTAATTCACACACTACAGTGATTTTCCTGACTCTAGGTCTGCAAGCAACGCTTCAGCACCACACTCCTACCCTTCTTCTTTCCTAGCTAGACAGGAAAATAAATGAGCAGTGTGCTCTCCTCAAAAGTCAATATGTGTACATAGGTGAACCCCAGTGGACTGCAGTGCCTTCTCCTGCACCATGTAGTATCTGAGTGCACAAGGAGATCCACTGAAATCAGTTCTGTTACTCCTATGGTAAGATTACTGTTCAAAAGGAAAGGTCATTTCTTGGCCTCCACTGAATAAAAGGTTTGATTTGGTTGCCTTTGCCATCTTTGGTGGCAAAGGAAATATTTAAATGTGAGGCATAACACTTCTCAAAAAGAAAAACTTCTTTCTTATGGAGTGGACCCACAGCAGGAGCCCAAAGAGCATTACACTGCCCTCTTGGAATTACCGTCTTACCACAGAAAGTCTCTCTGAATTTGGATGTCAGCTTTTCAATCACACCATAGGTCTCCACATAAAAGACATGTTCATCCAGTGGCTCACTGGCCATCATCCTCAGGGACTGCATGTCTGCCCGGTCCACCCCAACGGCATAGATCTCAATGCCAGCTGCCTGGGCGCTTGCTGCCACATCTTGAACCTGGTCTTGTGGCCGTCCATCTGTCACGATAATGACCACCTTGGGGATATTGAAGTTTGCTGGCCGGGTACCCATTTCCTCAGTGAAGACTTCATCCATGGCAGTTTGGATGGCAAGGCCAGTCATCGTGCCAGCAGATAAAGGTTCGATGTGAGATATAGCCTCCTTCATAGAGGTTTTATCAAAGTAGGTCCGGAGGGGAAACTCTACCTTGACAGTGCTGGCATAATTCATGACTGCCACACGGGTTGCTCTTTCACCAATATCCAGAGTATCAATCATTTTTGATAAGAAGATTTTCACTTTCTCAAACTCTTCAGGTCGGACACTACGGGAACTGTCTACGATGAACACAAGGTCTAGAGGCCGGTTCTTGCAAGTAGCATCTGTAAAGAAGGAAGGAAAGCACTTTGATCATCTCCTACGCAGAACCAGAACTCTCACCAGAGCTGAGAGCTGTAAGATGTGAGACTACTCCTCCATGAGGAGCAGTCTTGATTTACTATCAGTACTTACTATGAGTACTCTTGATTTACTAAGAGGAGGATTAAAATTACAGTGAACTACACATTAAAAAATCTAAAATATTAATTCAGACAATAGTTGTAAGCATTAAAAAATAGATCCACATTTGAGCCCACAAAATGTCTAAGTATCCATGAAACAAAGGGTTGTAGTTCACATATAACAGCCTACATAATAGTGTAGCAAGGATATATAAATGTGCTTATTTTTTATTCATTTCAGAGAGATAAAGCCTGAATTTCATTTTTTCTAAGCCACATAAATCAAGCGAGAACATGCTATTAATAGTAACAACATAGCAGATTGATGATTAGGAATCACTTCTTGTTTGAAATTCACAATCCAAAGAACACAACAAGAAGATGCAAAAGCCAACACGACCAAAATGCAGATGATACTGTGATCAATGCCTCYTTGGAAGTTGTTACTGTTTTAAAGTAAGGTTTTTCTATGGCAGAGAAAAAATGGAACACAACATTTATGAAGTAATTTTATATGTAAAAATGAACATTTACATATATTTTCCCAATTTCTAAAACTCCTCACTGACAGAAATCTAGACTGATGAAAAGGAAACCAAAAAAAGCTGTAGCTCAGAGGGCAGAACAAGCATCACTTCTTCCAGGAAGATTAAGGAGAAACAAAACAGCAATATTAACCAAGCTAACCTATATGCTCCATCCTGATATCCTGATCTGCCGTTGGTGCAACCATGAATTTAGTTTATGCGATCACTCTATACTTTGTACTACTGATTTAAAAAACAACGGACAAACCAAAACCACTATTTCTGCAAAAGAGACATTCTTGCTCAACAGCGCATTACATAGCAAAAAGTATTTAGTTTGGACATACTGCCTAAACTTGCGATCCTTGCAGACCTCTCCCARCTCCTATAGAATTGACTTCTACTATTCCAATTCGTTAAAAAGAGAGAGAGAGAGATTTGATTTTCTTCACAAGTCTCTTAGAGGTTCACCTTGTGTAGAGGTAAAAGCAGCATGTTTTCAGTCTATTAAAGAACTTATTTTGCAAGTAAATAAGGGAGAAAAGAAGCAAAGTACCTGCTACTGCATGGTTCCTGCAATCAGGAACCATGCAGCAGCATTTTTGTTTATTTGTTTGCATTGAGACAGGCAAATCAGCTACATCAGTTTAGGATCCCATCCCAGGTATATTATATAATTCTGCACGCATGCTATAACATAGGTTTTGCATAAGGATTTAGAAGGATGGTTTTGTGCCCCTTGGAAAGATGTCAAAGTAAGAAGAAATGTTTGTGCATGCAAGCATAGCTTAAGACTCGAAAGAAAAAGACAGACAGTGTCTCTCCTAGAAAGCAAGACAGCATTCAAGATGCGTAGGCAGAATCGTTTTCTAGAATAGGAGTTACAGCTGGGAAAATCAGACCAAGCTGCAGAACATCCTCGTCCTCCGGGGAATCTGAAAGAGAAACGCTGTGAAAGCTAGACACGAGGGGAGAGCAGCTACGCAGAAGGGAAAGGATCGGTACGACCGGCTTTGCAAGAAGCAGCAGCGGGCGCGGCTGCGCACGGGCCCGCAGCCCCCCGCGCCCGCCCGCCGCGCCG
>NW_028186269.1:1210434-1237387 GCF_003343005.1 Rhea americana
CGGCGCGGGCGGCCGCGCTCGGGCCACTGCCGCGGGCGCAGCCGCGGGGACTCGCTGGCTCCCAGTCAAGCGCCCGGCTCAGTCCCCGGGGCAGAACTGACAGGAGCTCACGGCACGATGGAGCTCACTCAGTCTTTCTGCTGCGTCCAAGTCCAGCCGAAGTTACTTTACTGGTCTGGTTCCTGGCACTGTAAATCCTACCAGTTCCCAGAGGAAGCTCCAGTAAGACTGAACTGGAAACATGGCTGGGAACACAAATCCGCTATGAAGCTCAGCACMGTTCAGTGCAACCTTTCTGCATAYGCCTCGGCTGGACCAGCCSGGTGCACACTGCACCGCTGCAGCATCTCTTCTCCCTTCCCCTTTGGTGGGAGCAGGAAGCACGAATTGAGAGCAGAAGCAAAACACCCACCTAGAGATAATAGAGCCTGCCAGGCTCTATTTCGTCGTTCACTGCAAGTACAGTCCTGACTGCACGTTAAAAGAGGCAATAATTGTTATATTTGCAAAGCCTAGAACTGAAGCACGAACACGTTCACATGGAGGAACCCCACACGAGGGCCCACGGGGTGAACGGTTTTCAGCTCCCAGGAGGGGCCGCAGCTGTTTGAGCAACAGTGCAGACACAAAAGCTCCAAGCAGTGCTTGTGACCGCAGTATTTGGCRCACCCATCTGCTCACCCCCTCATATTTTGGGAGCTCTTAACAGGTGGGTGGCTGTTGTTTGAGATGCCCTGCTCAAATCCCACCTATTTCAATTAAACTTGCTAATGAATTACCAGATTTCTGGCTTAAAATTAACACCTGATTAGAAGTTGCCTACTCTTCACAAAAATTACCAGAACATYAAAGTATCTATTACAGAGGAGGAAGAATGTAAAGACAACTCCACCCCTCCAAAAAAGGGGGGCATTACTGAAATTATGACATATATGAACTGTAGACACATTTTCCAGCATAATCTTGTAGTCCTTMTGGGTTTCTCCCAACTTCTGAGATTGTCAGACATCAAAACTGCCCACGGGGCTGGAAGCTCTGTTTTTCCAGGGCATGCATAACTGGCAACCAGAATTCAACCAAATACTTGAACTGCAGCAAAGGCCGCAGTAAAGCTTATACATTAAAATTATCCATGCTCCACACCCATGCAAGGGCTTTTGTTGGAAGTCACAGATCAGCCATTAAAAGCCATGTAAAAAAGGTACAGTTCATTAAACTGGATGCTCATGGAACATCACTGAAAAAGAAAGGCAAATCAGCCAAGACTACTGGTAAACATTTTGTAAAAGATTTATTTAAGTATCATTTATCACAAAGAAGAAAATACATATAAGATTAAAGGCATGCAACCATCTTCCACATTTCTACATTTTTCTTGCATTTGCAGCACATTGTAATACAACTCTGGGCCAAACTCGCTTCTTCCTGTAAAATACTATGTTTCAAGACATATGATAACAAAAAAAGTCCACAATAAGGTAAGATAACATATGAGAAAAGTGCAAAGTTAAAAAAAAAAAACAATCATGTATATACCACATTCAAACCCCCTCCCCCTCCAAGGAGTGGATAAAGGCAAACTCATTTTGCTGCACGATCAGATTGTCTTTATGAACTACTTTACAAAAAAATTAATATAAATTAAGGGCACGATCCTGCAGACACTTATGTTCGTAGCTAACTTTTGCCATGGACCGGCTTGACTGTTATTATTAAAAGCCAAAAGTTAGTCACATGCATAAGTTCTTGCATCGTAAGGCCCTAAGGCAATAAAATGTTTTAAGAGCGTTAAGGAGAACAAAAACTAAAGCAAACAGAAAATCATTCCCAGATGTGTTTTGCTTAATAAGTTTATATCAAACATTTAAACAGAACAGTTTGCTCCTAAAGCCCTGAATATTTCTATTACTTAAGCAGTTTTGCAAGATTAAAAGACAAAACTCCCAAGAAGCTGGTACAGATGTTAATTAACATAAAGGTTTCTTCAGGCAGGTATGTAAGGAGGTGGAGGTTCTTTCTCAGGCATCTTCACTGCCATTTCATAGGTTGGCAGAACATACTAAAGAGAAGACATTAACAAGATTAATGCAGGTTTAGGGAAAAAAAAAAGTTATACCGCATCAAGAACTTAATTCTCCTGTAGGCAAGTTTTTAGAAGACCTCACTGATATTTCCACTAAGCCAGTGAGAAGGAAGCAAAAGAGGGTGCAGAAGTAATTTATTATTCTGTTGAATTTAAGTTCAAGTCATTAGTTCCATCTCACTGCCTCTTGGTTTTGCAAGCAGCAAGGACGGTTTTGGCAAGTACAGTTAGAAAGCTTCCCTCTGCTACGGGGAAGAAAAAAAAAAAAGATTTTTCTCTAAGACTCCTCTTTTACATGCACAGCTCAGAAGCAATCCATCTTAACATTAGCCATTTCAACTTTTGAAATCTTTCTATTTAGAAAGCTGGACAAGACTTGCAAACTATGGACGCTGTTCTTATGCTTCAAAAATTAAACAATTGTGGCTCCTTTCACCTATATTAAAAAAAAAAAAAAGAGAAAAAAAAGATTTTACCTGTGGAGGAGCTTCAAAAGCAGGGTACACTGCTATCTCCGGCAAATTTCTGTTGCTGATATATTTATAGCAGTTCCATACACAGTTAATTAGATATGCCTGAAAGAGACATTTGTGTTTTAAATATGTCCTATCCATTAGCTTATGCAGAAATAAAATGCTAGGTTACAGTCATAGAAAAAAAAGAAACAATAAAAACAAGCTAAATCAATACTTCTGAGGGATGGATCCTAATTAACAGATTTCCGCACACACATACATTATCTCCATTTAGTCTTGCTATTGAAGTGATTCAGACAGGATGAACTATGTGCTTTTTAGTAAGAGAATTTGCTGATCAATTCAGCTAATCTATTTGCCTCAAATTATTCCCTGACTTATGTTTCTGTGAATCCTTGTCCAAGCTGCCACTACAAGKAATACAGACCAACAGCAAGTTCCTGCTCGTCTTTGAATTATCATTAGTATTCATCCAATTGCTAGCGCAAAGAAGGGAAAGAACAGAAAGTTAGAGACAAAAAGGAGAAGAGGATACAGTAAACCAGCCTGAACTTCAATTCAGCATWAACTGCTGTGGAATCACACACTGTCATGCTCTAATGAGGTTTATGTTTCTATTAACCTGCATAACATTTTTTCCTGTATTTTCCCCCGGTAAATTAGTACRTGCCTATACACAAGGTACTGAATTTCAAAAAATCAATGCAAGAAATATTTTCTACATTAGCTTTGTACTTTATGCCACCAAGTAGAAATTCTGCTTGGAGAAAGTATAGAAAACAAGAATTCCTCTGCAATTTTGTTTTTTWAAATTCAAGTTGAATGCAATTAAAAGTAGTCATAGCTATATTACGAACTCATTTTTCTAACTAATACTTTTGCCTACATAAGAGTTTTGTAAGTCAGATGAATATCTCTGTATTTATTTCCTTCAAAACAGAAGCAACTAGTCGTATGACCCACCTGCAGGAAAGAAGATGCACTAACCTATGCATTTTTTTCCTTCCAAAATACATCCCCTGGTTTGGTAGGTATAGTATGAGATTTAAAATTTCATTTAGAAAGCTTGTATGCACTAATTCAATGTTACTTCATAACAAGCTTAATTTCATTATATACTAAGTTTGTCTCAATACATGGAAAAGACTACTTCCAGACTTTGTGCCTGTCTACTGCCTACTCAAAAGCTAGAACTACATAAACACGCCCCACTGAACACAGTATAGAAGTAGTTTTATGTACTGGTGTTTTCAAAGACTGAAATCATAATGTAACAGAACATCGTAACGATTCTATCAAAGTAGTTCTTAACTCAGCAAATTTCCACATACTGATAGCACTTCACATAACTCATAAAACAAGCACATGCTTGAATTGTAACTCACCTTCAAAATGATAAATAAAGCGAACGACACCAGAACAATAAACAAGAGACAGCTAGAGTCCAGGGCAAGGAGATCATCTTTGTAAGGAAAATCTGGCTGTTTAAGAAAAAGGGAGGGAAGAGAAAGGGAGGAGACAAGCATGATCATCACACTTCCACAAATGCAACAGGAAGACACCCAACCTTAGCACCACATGAAGCAAGCTGTCATACAAACTGCTCAAACAAAAACTATGAAAAGGTCAGTTTCTCACTTGCTCCATCTTTATCCCCCCACAAGGTATAATATTTATCCTGCCCCTGCCCTCGCAAGGGCGGATTACTACAGAAAAGCACTACCAGTAAAGAAGCCTTGCGACCTTCCACATGCCGAGCYATTTCCTCTGTCTCATGCTAACAGAGACCTCCACGAGCCTTCTTTGTAAACGGCTGCAGACCCTCGGTCCCACAGAGGAAGAGTATGACATTTGTATGAATGGTCCTCTATCTGACAGCTCTTCAATGAGTCAGTACTGACTACCTCCAGTCAGACCAACCAGTTACACCTGTACATTCAGTGGGAAAGTTATCCCCAAGCTTCAAAGGAAGAGATACCAAAACACTTAAGTGTTTCTGCGAAGTCTGAACTCTTCCCCCTAAGTGCAATAACAGGGACTCTCTCCAACACCAGCCCAAAATTTATCTCCATTTTCAAAGGAATTTTTAAAGCATCCACTTGGACRCATCTAAACACCACCCAGAAAGAGCTTGTGATCCAATCCAATTGAGGGCCATGGAGTCCTTTTGCAGTTAAGTCACAGGCAGCATTAATGAGAACTCCATTACAGWCTTTTGAAAAAGACAGTGTTGCAAAATCAGAAGAGTCACATTCAGCGCAAAAAGGAACCCTCAGAGCATCATATTCTATCCCATGATGTTGTAGACCCCACCTCATAAATCTTTATATATAAATAGATAGTAGAGTATAGGTAAAGTAGTATATTTTATTTATGTATCTATATATAGATGTATTAAAAACACACACAAAAAAAAGCCCCACGCACTTTAACCTACAGTAGCAAACCTGCCAAAGAACTGAACCGCTCAGTTCAGGTCATCTTTGTTTCTCGCCTATACGTAGCATGGATAGTTTAAACCACTATCTCCCTCAGTAAACATTTCTTTTCTCTCCTTGGCTTTACATTTAGGGAACAATTGATACCTTCAGCCCTTCCACCTCTGGTAAGTTCTCAATTCTCATAATCACCCTAGCAGCCTTCCTTTACAGTTCCTGCTGCAGTCCMAACTCCTCTTCCTTAAGCACCGGAAGGTAAATACAGGTCAGTCAGTTATAAAACCAAAGTTTTACTTCAAGTGTTAAACGCTAATATGAGCTGAAAAAAGACTTACCAACTGATCCAGGTAATCCTTGATTCTGGGCAAATATGTAAGAGAACTGATGGCAACCAGACAACTGAGCACAAAGTCAAAGAGCTGGTAACAGAAGAATGGGATCAGCCAGCCCACACGATGCTAAAGGAAAAAATAAACAAAAAGCAAGCCTGTAGGGTATTTAATCCTAAATTCAAGTAGCAACCTTAAAACAATTGACTATAAATATACTTACAGCAATTGCACCATACACCATCATTGCACTGATTGTGAACATGAGGAGAGAGATTGCAAATAGAACACAGGCATTTTCTGAATTAAAAAAAAAAAAATAAGTATCAGTCCTTTCCTATAGTTATCATATTGCAGTTAACAAGTACACAAGCTGTTACTATGAGCTGTTCTAACCCAACTGTTTCATTTGTGCAAACTGGCAGCAGCTGACCTGAGTAACTCAGACCTCTACTAATCAAGATCTAGTCAAGGAAAACCAGCAGGCATTTGGAAAAAAGATGTTTGCCTTAATCAAAAAGGCTGAATTAAGATCAGCCACACCAATCAGAGACCTGACAAAGTTTGATAATAATGCAGCATAATGATGCTTACTCATAATATGTCAGTGCTCAAGCTGTGTGGGTAATTAACTCCACAACTAGATGGAGTTTTAAGTAAGGTTACTACAACATCAACCTCTATACTATCAAATGGTTTGCTTATATAATGCAGTCATTGGGAGTGGGAGCTGCACTCTTCCTTAAAGTAACATCAAGGAAAACAGAAGAATCAGAAACCAAACAGTCAAATTCAGGACACTCATGGAAAATGAAAGATAAGTTCTCCTTTTGCATCATAGTTACTAATGACAGAAGCACAGCTGCTTTCCAGAGGTTAGATTACACTCACTTTCCTACAGCAACCACAGCATATACTTTTAAACTGGTTTCTTTTCCAGTTTTTAACAGTTTAAGTGTTGTAGTTCATGTTTTAAGAGAGTCTGAAACCAAACTTGTGGTTCCCAAGCTTGAAAGAGAACAACAACCGAGAATATTAACTTTCTAATCTGCAAATGAATTGAAAAGATCTATTATAGAAGCACTGATGTACACAATTCAGTACAGGATAACAACATCCACATACATAGATGGCATCAAGGAGGCRGCCTTCCTGTATCTGAAGAGCACTGTGTTGATAAGCAAGTGCTCTTAGTACTTAGCAACAGTTATATCAATAGCAAGTCCACAGAAGAAGAAAACCCCCACACAACAGAATTTTGATTCTGCATGTGGATAATGTCCCTTCCCACACACAAAATCCTTCAGCTTACATCCCAACATGCAGAACAAGAATTTTACTGAGTCAAAACACAAGCACTAGCCATTTTAGGCTGAAGAGCAGAGACAACACCTTCAGCGTGCACCAACATTTGTTTCAAAACACACAACATTTTTACAGRTATCAGTTGTCATTTTGCTTAGTATCTTGGCTTTATTAAGTATTTGATCTTTGCTCCCACTTGGATTGCTTTACTCCTACGAGTTGCTGTTACAGTTCAGAAGTGGCAGTACCACTCGAGTCAGGCCCTGAATAATTAACAGACTGTGAACTAGTACTCTCAAAATCCAAGTTTGTGATGATAGTACAGCACTATCTCCATTTTCTCCCTGAAAGAGTACAGACCGTAAGTCTTGAGAAACATCCAAGTGACTATGTAGCCCAGTTATCCCTATATTCTCTCTCTCCTCCACAAACTGCACTTTTAATATAATGCAATGCCCTGAGACAAGACACATCAGAAAAGCCATTCAGCTATTCCTGCACTTTTAAAAGCAAAAAAGCAAGCATACAATTATGGTCTTAAAATACTAGATTAGTCTTTGTAATGACTAAGTTTAATTGTAGTATGATGTGTGAAGTATCATCTATAGTGATAAACCAAAGAATAGTTTTAATTTTGCACATAATGATTTGTTCTGTTGTTGTTTCTCCTCTATGCTGAGGTTTAAGAGCAAGAAGTACTTCAGTTTTAATTAAATGCTTGACCTGGAAGTTTCTTCTGCTTTTCCTCAAAAGATGACCTTTTTCTTTGTTCAGATTCAAACACAATAGCTCTTCAGGTCTTTTATTAAAGCTAAGAGTAGCACTAGAAATTTCAAAACTTGTTAAATACTGATTTTTTTGTCTTTTCTGTTTTGCTGTCATAGTAAGGATGGTAGAGTTTTATGGAGAAAAYTAGAGATGTTACATCTGTACTTCAGGACTCAAAACACTAAAAGGTTAAGAAGTCTTTAGCAATCATATCATTCAAGAGTATTTGGAAGTAATATGAAGTAAAAATAATACACCACGAATGTCTTTTTCTCCTTTCAAGTTAGTGGAACTTAATCCCAGAATATTTCAAAAAGCATTCAGAAAACAAAAAGACAATCTTATTTAAAATCTTTTTACATGCTTTATACTTTATTTTCTAATTGAACAGCAAATACTTATACACCTACCAGCCATTCGCTCAGAAGCATAGTAATTTCCAATGACTTCATACTGGATATCAACAGTTGGCATTATGTTTGGATGAGTTACTTCTACAGTCAGCAAGATGCCCATCAGCAAGTTCACCACCTGAGAAAGATCAGTTAGTTACCTAGAAGTTATTTACAGTACAACACCTAAATCTTAAGGACACACTAATATATCTTTTGAGTTAGAAACAAGCTCTTCGCTCTACCTTTAGGAGGTCAAAAAAAAACCAGAATAGCTTAAAATTAACTAAATCAGCTTTAAATTTATTTATTTTTTTTTATTTTATTTTTTTTAAACACATAGGAAAACCCAGAAAACCCCCACACAAACCCAAAACACAGTACTGGACACTTGCTAGTTTTAATGAAACACAACTAAGTAACGTTCTATCCATTTAGTTTTGTCATTTGAATCCCTGCAAGCCTCATCCATCCTCTTCATTTGCAGTGTATTGAATGCACAGACTTGAACAGGAAATAGTTAAAATAGACTGGGAAGAAAAAAAAAAGGTACAATAACAGACACAATGAGACACATTTGTAAAGTTTCTGCTTCCTACAGCTGGAAGGCAGAGTTAACTCTAACACTATGCACTAACAGTATACTGTACTCTACTCTTGCAAACAGTGGTGRGTGTCAATCAGTAACAGCAGATACACAGAAAGCATAGAGGATAAGGGACAACTTATGCTTGCAGCTCCAATCCTCAGATATAGCTTACTTTCCAGTTGACCCGATGTTATAGTTTTAAGGAGGTGGGGGAGAAGGGTACTGGATCACTTCCCTTCCAAGATCATTGATTAAATCCACAAGTGTTTATTAAACACTAGTCAAACGAAAGAAAGAATTCTTACTCAGGAAGACTCAATTTCAAAAATCTAGGCATTAARCATTGGCTATATGCTTACCAGTCATTTTCCTTACTTATACACTGCTGTTAAAAAAATGACTGTTTCCCCATTCTGGTACATATCAGAAATGCTTCCAATAAGAAATTGCATTCATAGCATTTATAGCCAATTCAAGATTCACAGGAGTACAGTTTGATATTAGTATCTGGAGAGATAGGACAAGACTATGCAGAATAGCAGAAGGCCTTCACAATGTTATTCAGGTTGAGCACGCACGCAAGTGGCTTTATGGTAGGCGATGGCAGCGGGCAAGCGACCAGTGCAGAGCTCCCMAGTCAGCCTCATCTTCCCACTGCCGAGTGCATTTCCCTGCCTCACTGCAGAAACACTATCTCCTCAGAAGAGGATGACGCCAGTTTGCAGTTGCTAACTTAAGAATTTCTACCAAATGTTTCTTCTTTTACCAGTACGATTTTAAGATTTGTTTTTAGGTTTCTGAGAGCCGGTGGAGATTACTGAAAGCATAAGCAAGGTTAAGTGTTCTTTCTGCAGAAATCAAAGTTGATACTATTGTAGACATGTTATCACACCATCATGTTTTAGATTAACTTATTAGAAATTCAGCTTACCATTTCACAAGTTACTGAACACTATTCTAATTACTAGAGCTTCATTTCCCTAACCTGAAATATGGTAAAAGGGAAACAGGAAATGAAAGTGTCAAAAACCATTAAAGTCACGAATGTAACACTTACTTGTTTCACCGATTCCAACTCGAAATCAAAAAGCCAATTAACACTCCATGGTTTCCAGTGCTGCATTGTTGCTAATTTATGAATTATACTATAGCACTGAACAATTCATAATGTTCAACATACGAATTTCAATTAAGATTTATCAAAACGCCCAGATCAGGAGCCATTGTAAGCAAAACAAAAACAAACAAACAAACAAACTTACAACTCTTTCATAGAAGCATGGTAACAGCAAGATTACACTTGTGCAATTTTTTCCCCTCCTCCTCCTGTCAGCTCCATAGTATAAGCAAATGGAAGAGCAAGAGTATGCTTGCATTACAAAGTATCTATCTTCCAAGCTTAGCAGAGTATTCTCATTACGAACAGAACATTTTCACAAGAGGCCTATACAGAAAAGGAATCAGAGAAGTCTGAAGATATTAGAAAACCTGCATCCTAAAAAGTCTTGAATAGTCATTACACAGTAGATAGTATAGGTAACATTTCAGAAGTGCCAGCAGTCCCCATCCTAGTCTTCCCAAATAAGTCAAAAAAGCATGTTCAAGTTTTTAATTAAAAGGTGTTTCAATCAGGATTAAAAAGCTCAATTGAGTTTCACTGTAAGTATTACATAGAGTAATTGAACAAGTGTATTTTGCACTTGAAACGGACATACYTGAACTCAAACAGATTTGGAGAAAACATATTCCTCTTTACCTTCTCCCCCCAAATTTAACAGATGGTATTAAAGTTAAAAGTCAGCAATTATGAACTAGTAACACACACATTACTTCTCTGGATGATCAGAGCTCCAAACACCGCACAGGACAACAAGCATTAACTTCTGGATTGATGACTTGTTATCTCCACAATATGCATTTAATACCCRATCAAGTGCTTTGCATCTGTAGAAGCCTGAAAATGAAGTCTTTCATGAACAGGTCAGAGGAGGGAAGTTGTCATGTACTACTACACTTTCATCTTCCTCTTACTATTGTAATATTTTTCTTTAAACATATTTATTAAAAAAGTGCTTTTTGATGAGATATTGAGAGAACAGTTCAAGTAGATGAGCATTTTAAAGCTTCTACTATTGGCAAGATTAGCAGAAAAAAAAACAAACTAGTTAAGACTTCTTTACTTCTGAAAGTTTTACTCAGCTAGTCTCAGGGAACTGARAGTCTGTGGAGATCATCCTGACCCTTCTGCAATCCAGTAGCAATTGCATCATTTTGACTGCATCACTGAAGTTTGTTGCCAGAATGAAACAACCACTCCCTCCAAAACAATGCTATTACTTYTAGACTGTTTATTGAACTCTGATCTCATTCTGCAAATGCAGTGTTCATGTTTCCGGTTTCTGGAAAGCACTGTACCTAATAAGAAGGTTTACAAGAAGAAAGGAGCTTCAAAGACACATGTTTGCAATTATGAAGCAAYGATTTTTTTAAAAAAAAACTTCCTACACAGTACAGCAGTGGATGTTACAGGGTAAAGCAAACTACGCTAGTTCTGGAACTCAAGCACAAGTCCTCTAGGAATTTTTTCAAAAAAAATTGCAAAGATAATTTATCAATATATCAGAAGCAGTGGTGGAATATGGACTGAAGTATGCTTATGTGAGGCAGGACAACTGTTTCCCATGGCAGTTGGATCACAGAACACCAACATCAGGCATTTTAGAAAGTAATATTCTTGCTCTCTAGAGTCACAGGCATACATAATAAGGACAGTGATATATAACACTGTTTTAATGAGATAGGTTAGTTTGATGCAAGATCTAATAGTATACAAATAAGAATAGAAAGATGCCTAAAGAAACAGTTACACAGAAATAACACGCGTATTAAATAGCCAAGTCTCTTATCTTACTAAGACATCTGGAATAGATTGCTACAAGACTCCATTTTATGTTTGGTATCAAATTCCTTCAGGACTAAACAGCATGAGAACACAAAGTATCCAGCAAACACAAGCTGACCAAGATTTTTTCACTAACACAAAACTATTGTTGAACCAAGTATTCTCCCCTGCCAAAAGCCTCCCTCTCCCTCAAAAAGGTTATTTTGCTGTAACTTACAAAAATAAGTACTTCTAAAAAAAAAAAAAAAGAAAAAATCTATTTAATAGTCTTACAAGTTAGTGTCAGATAGACTAAAATTAAGATATACATAGATGATTCATTAATCAGGAACATGCCTAAGCAACCTAACATTTTCTAAAATATTGAATGACTTTGGTATGTTAGTCAGTAGTAAGATTAGTTTCATTTGCACCGTTCGAGTCATAGTTAACTTTCAAAATGCTGGAATTGTAGCTAAATTCTTATATAAACCATTAGACACAGCAAGATCTCCTAGGGTCTTATGAAATGAAAAGTCTTATTTCAGTTAAAAAAAAAAAAAGAAGTTAACAGCTTTCAGACAATTATCACATTTTTCCAGCTGGCATCTGGAAAGAACTCGATACAACATTTTCAAGGTACAGTTTAATATAAAGTGCCTGGTGCACTTTATAGCAAAACACAGCTACAAAGCACTTTGTGTGCAACCAGCTACTGAAAATCTACATTTTTCCCTCCAGTCCTCTAGCCCACAGTCACTGAATCTGCTGCAGTTACACAAGAGATTAAAGGAACACTTTGTCTCAATCACCACTCCATGCTCTGAAGCAGTGATGTCTCAAGTCACAGGTGTACTTTTCACCATCCATAAGCAGTTCAGATTCAAGAAGGCAGAAAAGACACTGCATTCCTAGTCAAAAAGGAAGGGAAGCACAGGAAGTCAGGAAGAAAACAGAAGGGCTGCAGGATCTGTGGCCAATGAACATACCTTCCTCCCTCCACTTAAGTTCCTCTGTTTCTATATAGTCTTGCTATCAGGAAATGAAAGTGTAGAAGGCAATAAGGTGCAACCATTTCATAACAAGGATGAATGCCTCCTTAGTGTTGAGGATTTATACTTTTAACTGAAGTACTGGAAGTATATTGTTGAACTCGCATTATGAACACAGGATAGAACTTCCACAAGTTTCGAGGTGCTGCGGCCGGGGGGGGGGGGGAACTAAACCAAAAAACCCAGCACTCTAATAGACTTTAAGTTTTAATATTAGTTCATACAAAATATGAGAAATCAACAAGACATTATCCAACCCTTCATCTGAAAAAGAAATATCCCTCATCAAATTTTCTGTTTCACTCATCTCACTCTACACCTAACCTCATCTTCTATTCCCTTCTCCTGCTATTTTGTCCTTTGCCCGTACATTGTCTGTAAATGGAACAACTGAGAGGCTGGGGGGGGGGGAAATCTTTTAGTACTTACTGAAGAGAGACTGTAAGTTCTCTATACTTAAGTCTCCATACATTTCCACTCCTATAAAGCAGCTTCTACAAGCACTTCACATCAGGAGGTGAAAAATTAATTCTTCATTCTGTTCTCTTCTTTACCCTTCCCCAAAGGGTAAGATTTTGGTCACAGCTGTAGGAGACTAGAAAAGTTGTAATACTGTAATACAGCTCATTAACTATCCTCACATTTCCACTGTCCATTGGAAGTAAGGGGAAGGAAAGAAGCGCTTTGAATACAGTGGAACTTAGTTACTCCAGAGTTTGATATTAGGTTTTTCGTACTCGTTTTCACATTTCTATTTCACTGTAGTTCAAAGACTTCTTTTTTTTTTTTTTTTTTTWRAAAAAAAAAAGGTTAGAGCTTCACCATCACAACCCCTGTAGAAAAAGCATCCAAGGGTCAGGAAATAAAAGACATTTTCCTCTAGTAAGAAGTTTCTGTAGTTCATCACCAACTCTGTGCTCAGAGAACATACAGAATGACAGAAAACTTCCCTTTCTACAAAGCTGTTCAAGAGAAGGTGCTAGCATTGCTTTTGAGATCCTAACTTTCCCCTCAAATGTTACATACTAAAGGGAATCATATCTAGTCATTTTATTCTCAGTTTACCCTAAACRCCAGCCTCCTCAAATGCTAGTATAGCTCTTCTCTTCCAAGAGATTCACTCAATACCGTTTGATGCATATAAAGGAAGGAAGATTTGATCCTTTCAATCTAATTAAAGGGGGGGGGGAGCCAAATGAACAGAGATAGCAACAAGAATCCCTCAGAAAAACATATCACAAAACAAAACTCTAGCTTCGTTTTATTTCTCTAACCACAGCAAAAAAGGTCACCCCCTCACGGGCACAACTGCGGTTTAACGAGCCCAAAGGACCCCCCAGGAAGGAAAAGGGGMCTAAGCCGTGCCAGACTTCGTGAAACTCGTGCAGCTTCCCACGTCCGAGGCAGCGCCGAGCCAACCACACAGGACGGTTACGGCGGAGAGCAGGACGGCGGCTGACCCCCGAAGGAGGAGGGCGACGCAGAAGGGCCGAGGCGGAACCCCCGGCGCCCACCGAGACCCCCCACTCCCCCGGCGCCCCCCACCGAAAACACCGCCCCCTCAGCCTCGTTTGCNAGCGCCGAGCCAACCACACAGGACGGTTACGGCGGAGAGCAGGACGGCGGCTGACCCCCGAAGGAGGAGGGCGACGCAGAAGGGCCGAGGCGGAAGACCGGGCAACGGCCGAATTCCCACGCATGCGCGCTGCGCACCACCGAAAACACCGCCCCCTCAGCCYCGTTTGCTGCCCCCCACGCGAGTCTCTCACCATGTACCAGGTGCCCAGGATAATGGTGCCGGTCCGCACATGGCAGCAGCCACAGCAACGGGTACTGTAGAACCGGTCCCGACTCCGCTTGAACGTCATGGTCACAACGCCGCCAGCCTCCCTCCTCCCGGCCAGCCGCTCGCCGTCTGCAGCCACTTCCCCCTACAGCTGAGTGCCGTAAAACCCCCGGGACCGCGTCACCGCCGCTCTGACCAATCAGCGGCCGACAGCGGCGGCGCGGGGCGTGGCTGCGGGACGGCGCCCGCGTCGCCGTGGCAACGAGCGATCGGCGGCGCCGCGGGCCAATCACAGCCCCCCAAAGCGCCACACGCGCTCGCTCACCTGCGGCGGCGGCCGCGGCCCACCTGAGGCGAGGCCCGGCGGCCCYGCGGCAGGTGTGCCGCCGTCCGCCATCTTGGGGCGGCGCATTCTCCCCGGCAGCCGCCTAGGGGCCGATGCCTCTTGTTGTGGCGCGGCCCGCGGGGCCAGCGCCGCCCGCCGTCTGCCCCGCTTGGGGCAGAGCGCCTGGTGYTCCCCCTAGCAGCACCCATGGGGTCTGGGCCAAGGCGGGGAGCCCGTGTTCGGGCTCAGAGCGGCAGCCCAGGCAGGAGGAGGGTAGGGTTGGGTTGCGCAGCACCCCTCAGCCCTTCTTTAAACTAAATCGTCTTCTCAGTAGGCCCCCAAATGACCCGGCTTTGGGTGCTACCGAGGTGCCACAGTTTCCACTGAGAAACAGTGTTCTAGGGGGTTAAATTYACTTTATGTCCTTTAGCAGGAAATCCTCGGGTTAAATTGTTACTGCTGCATGTTAGGTGGTGGCGCAGTGAGATGGTACCTGATAAAAGGATGAACAGAAGAGCTGTGTTTCTGTCCACAGAGATGCTTCGCTTTTTGTGTGTCGGAGTCCCTGTTTGCGAATGGCAACTGATAATACTTCCTGGGGCCCCTGAACACTACGGGTGCTGCTGGAGAGATGCGTTAATTAGGAACGCTACCTGCGACCGAGTTCTCCCTTCGCAGAGGTGTGCGATGGGAGGTTGCTCCAGCGTCTGCAAGGAGAGTGTCTGCTGTCCGTGTCTCCAGCAGGGCCTTCGAGCTTCCCGTGGCACGAGGACGGCCGGTGCTCTTTGCAAGCCGGCGCTGCTGCACTGATACAGATACACAGATGGTTTATGTAAACCCTGGTGCAGCTGCGAGCGTTTCCTCTTGGCTGCATACAGCCAATCTGAGAYGCTCGTAGAACATAAATATTTGCTGTGCATGTAGACGGTAAGATAGACATCGTATGTCAGAATTACTCTGAGGAGTTTTTTCACTCTGAACAACGCGAAGATAATGAGGGTGACTCTTCCGTGCTTTTGATATATTCCAGATCCTACAATCGGCACATCTTACTGTTTTAACTACTTAGTCTATTTTTAAACATGAAGTGTTACTGAGTCGTTTGAAATGATTTACTTAAGGCTTTAAAACTGACCTTTTTATTTTAAATCCCATGTGTTTCATAATTGGTGTTTTTTTTCCCTTAGGGCATATTATTTTTGAATAAACATGTTGTAAGTGCTGCTAAGACTGTTCTAATGGTCCTATTATAAACTATTGTGTGTTTTTTTAGTGCTCCTAATGTTCTCAGCCCTGGGCACAGATGCTTAGTTATCAACAGACTCTCATTTAATGCAGTAAAAAATGACTAATTTTAATCAACATGYATGCACGGACATAAATAAATAGAAAAAGAATGTGTATTTTGTTGTAACCAGTAGTTTGTAAGTCAGTTTTCTCAYGCGGCATGTTGGGAAGCCTAAGTCAACTATTTCTGCAGCATGCGTGTTTGTATTGATTAGGTTGTTCCTGCAGGGTTAGGAGAGGTTCTCCCTCCTGTTGGTCTGTCCCTGTTTAAAGAGGAATCCATAGGGCWAGACAGAATGAGACAGATGAGAAAGCAGGCTTCTCTGGCTTGGGTTAGGATATCCACTTGGAATTACCTAGATCCCATTCTCTGAAAGAGTTATTAGGGTTAAGTTTTTTAACTAAAATCCTGTGGCTGGACACTTTACCTTGACTGGTGTCTTGCAGCTCTCATGTCAGGCTCAGATCTTCAGGGTTACTTTCACAAGATGAAAGAAGTCTCAATTCAGTGTTCATATCTTTGTCACTAGGCTGAGAGTAAGAAGTGATGTGACTCCCATGAGCGTCACTGCTTGTTATACCCTGCAGACAACAAAGATACTGAGAATAATAATGTGAATGTCATTCAGCATCACCGAGCAGCTTTCCACAGCAGGATAGATGGATGTGGAATTATTCAGTGGGCAAAAAACTCTCAATTTTCTGCTCCTTTACCAAAAAAAAAAAAAGTGTATATATATATATATATAAAAGTGCAGTTTGAGAGTGATTCAATTGTTTCTGTAACTGTGGGAAGACAGGCTAGGATAATAATTTTAGTTTTATGAAAGATCTCAGTTCTTCCCTGCCACTAGCTGCCTAGATGACCTCAGGCAAGACACTTTCCCTTTTTGAGGCTAAGTATGTTAATAATTCTGAAGAACTCAGTTTACAGGCATGGCAGCCAGAGTAAAATCTCAGAGAGACAGAAGGGATTGGTCCTAAACTTTTCTTCCCAAATAGCAGAGATCTTGACATTGTGGGAGCAAATTGTCCRCTTATGCAGCAATAAGGATAAAAACTTTAAACCTGCTAATCAGAAGCAGCTGCAAAAGAATAATTCAGGTGCCTTTACCTAGGATGACACTTAAYTCCTTCTTCCTTCTCAGCAGGTAGGAGGGAAGGAAGAAGGTTTGACATCAAGATGTTCTTTATTAGCCAAGCTAGTTAGCTTTTCCAAAATCTGTCTCTAGATAGGAGGTTTGAACTTCTTTCTCAGAAGTACATGGCAATTTTTTTTACCAAACRCATTTTTTTGAATAATCATATTCCAAAATAATATAAAGATATGTGTGACAGCAGAATAGCTGGGATTGTGCTAAAGAACGTATCGGGTAGCATTCTCCTTCAACTTCTGTCRAAAAAGTAAACCAAACACCTGTAAGATGTCAGAACAATACAGCACTCAGACTGTTTGAAACAGATTTTTATAATTCCACACTCYCTCCCTTTTATTCCATTCCTCAATCAATCCCTAGCTAAAAAGTCTTGGGTTGGACTTATGTTGTAATCATTACATCTTGTCTGCCTGCGCTGATCTATTGTCCGGTTGCTTATGAAAGCCTGGGCTGCTATTCTACTTAAGCATTTTGTTTSTATGTGTGTATGAGGGGAAGTCTGCAAAGAATGAGCTGATAACCATATGTAGCCTTCATGGCCATACTTCACAGCACTCGATAAAGAATATACTGTCCTATTTGGGGCTGAGAAACTGAGGCACAGTGAGATGAAGTGATTTGACCAACACCGCAAAGGGTAGTGAAAGTGACAGGAACATCAAGCAAGTCTCCTGTCCAGTGGCTACTTTGCCAGGGAATAAAAGCTAAAATGAAGAACATGTAGAATCTCTTTCATCCCAAATAATCACTGACACTTGATTACAGTAACAAGCTACTTTTATCATTTGTTTTTGTATCTTGACTCTATGCTTCTCTGCTATTTGACCTTATCAGGAAAAAGAAGAAAAGTAGCTTTGCTTCTTAGACATATTTTCCAACCAAATAACCATTTTTTAAATTAAAAAAAGAAACCTCTAAGATTTTCAAAAACACAGAGAAACTAATGTCTTCACATAAATACTGCAGTATGAAACATCATACTCCTTCAACAGAATTTAGAAAAGTCAATAGAATTGGTGCAGAAGATGTGAAAATACCTGGGCTGAAAGCATAAGCATGGATTGGCTTTTTTTTTTTTCCTTAAAAAAAAGATAAAAAGGTATTGGAGTAAAAGCAAAGCATTCACGTATCAGTGAAGGAAAAAAATAAACCCTAAAATAAATTAGTCAAGAGAGAAACTTTCCTATTGGTGACTCACACAGTGAAATCCTAGATACTCTGAAGTCAGCATTAGGAATTTCACCAGCCTTTTTCTTCAAGATGGATTCTACTAGAAGAAAACAATCTGGAGATTCAGTGGTTTCTTGTAAAGGAGATAAGAATGTAGTAAGAATGTATCCCTTGAATTTTGTGGTTATTGGATTTTATCTTTTGTTTTTTGAATTAATCGCCACCACTTTGGGGTTCTTAATGTAATGCTCCAATCTTCTGTACTTTTTGTTCAAGTTGATTATTGCAAGAATATGAATTATCTTTTACCAGCAAGAGTCAATTGAACTCAGTTCCAACCCCTTTAACTTGTAACAGATGGATCAGAAAGTCAGAGTTAGAAAAGCAGCTAAAATATGACAGCATGACGTAAAACTTTTATTAGCACAAGACTGTTTCTGAGTTATTCATTGTACTATCAAACACTGAAGAAAAAGTCTTGTATTCATTTACAGAATCAAAAAGATCTGCTAAAAGAGCTGTAGCTCCTTTTAATCAGGCTCCATATAGTTGAGGAACAATAAAAATGTCTAAAAATAATGTACAACATTTTCCTCAATCTAAAATAGTACTTGCAAGTTCAGATATCTCAGTACTTTCACATGACTAAGAGTGAGCGCTGTCTCCCTCTGGAAAATGGAAATCTTTTGTACTTACTGGCAATCTCCCCCTTCCAGCGCAGAGCCCAGACTTGCCTTTCATTAATCTTGGCAGGGTGAGCAGCAGCCTGGGGAGCAGAATGCTACCAGCGCAACGAAGTGGGAAGAGTTACCTACTGGAGATGTGTTATTTCTTTAAACACTGGCTGTTTGAATCTGTTTGCAGTTTTGGATGTAGGAAAAGAGTCCCAGAAAGAACACAGTGGCAGGCAGCTGACACAGTCAGAAGTGCTTGATAAAATCATTTATCATGCATCTCTACAGCTTTTTACACATGTACTGAGAACCACTACCAAAGGAAAATATTACATGCATACAGAAATCAAAGACTGACATAAAATCAAGTTCACCACATTTCTAGAAGTCTCTGGATGGGACAATACAACCGTCTGTTATTGTTACAGTGCCTTTTTCCTGAAAAGCTGCCATGAGTTTATTTCTGGGACCAATGGATTACAGTTTCCTTTCAGCTGGGGAGGACCCTTCCTTTGTAGATAAGAACATCTGCAAAGCACAATGTCAAGGATGGCACATGCTGGAAAGTGCAATTTGCCTCCAAAAGACCCGTAGGTCTATCTGTTCTGATTCTATTTTCACAGAAGACAAGACATCCTATCCCCAACCTTTCTAGCCCACCGCTTATAAAACCCTCTCTCCTCACAAGGAGTCAGCTACTCTTAGAGAAGTCTCAGTACTATTATGGAGCAGGTCTTTATTGTTTGCATGGTAAACAAATTATTTTCTGCCAAGTAATTAACATTACCAAATACTCAGCCCATGCAGATGTGTCACGTATACCATTGGTCTGTAGACTGGGTGCAACCTTGTTATTATATAAACAGATAATTACAGAGCAGTGGGCTAAATTCCTCATTGAGGTCTCCCCACTTAAACCTAGCAATGTTTCACCAAGGTCTGAGCATGAAGCAAAGYTTCAGCTGTAAGTAAACCCAACTTCATAGATCAGGAGTTCATCAGTTAAAGCATCAACCACATCTTCATTCTTGAGATACTGTCTTAAGGAGCTATCACTTATGGATATAGTTCYATCACTAGAGACATAGCCAATCTCCTAACTTCAAAAGACTTCCCACAAGAAAAGAATATCATTAGAAAAATAGAACGGACTGAGTTTAAGAGAGAGTTGGAACTTAAAACAGTGTGGTTCAACTCTCACAGGTACTGCTGTAGCAATTAATTCCTTGCTCCTAAGCAGACCATAGCTGTTCTCACAGCCACACTTCACCTCACCTCCCACACTGTGGCAACACCAGAGGCTTGATTTCTAGCTGCTGGGCCATCTGCAAGTGCAGGGAAAGCATTTGGCTGTTACTACATGTGCCACTCCAGCAACTGATAAATCCYTCAGGAAAAAAAACAAGAGGAGCCAGTTGGATCTGGCCCATGAACTAGCAATGAGACTACACTGGGCTGCTAAATGACCAGAGAGAGGCTACTCTAGATCTATCCCTCTAAGAGATAAACTATGCAAAAGATTAAAATATTCAGGTATATAGCAATCAATGCTAAAGCTTGTGGGAGAGATGTTAAATCTCACATCTGAGGGCTTATGCCAGCCTCCAACTAGTAAAGATCAGATAGGGCCTACCAGGATGAGAGCATCAAGCACATTCAACACTCTTGCTGCCAGAAACAGCATATTGGATGGATGATATGGGCAGAGCACTAATTCCAAGAGCAGGAAAGATATCTGAAAAGCAYAGAAACCAGCAAGTAGCTAAGCATGCAGTGAGGAAAGGAAAGGGAATTTCACAAAGGAGTCCAAGGTCTGCTTTTCAAAGGTGCTGGCCAACTGCAGAGGCCGTTTGTTACATGGAGCTATGGTTTCTCAGCCTCCAAGGACTAGGAAGTGAAAGATTAGAATTTAACAGCTGCTGAGTGCTTTTTTGTTTTGTTTTGTTTTGAACTCAGCCCTCTCACTGAGGAACCAGACCTTCAGCACAATTTCTTCCTTGGGGCATCCCTGGAAGCAGCACTGCGAAAGCCCCAGGAACAACTACAGCCACATTAATCAAATGTCATCTAACATACCCTTTCTGCTACTCACAGCAGTGGTATTGATACAACAGATGAATCACACAACAGGGTATCACCACCAAATTTAGCATAAAYACAGTTTTGCAATTATTTAGAAATACAATTTAGGAAAGCCCATGTATTTAGTGGTAGCGATTATCTTCTTTACTATGCTAGTGTCTACATCCAAATGTAGTATTAGATAAGGTGCTGATATTAAGTACTGAGCCCATCTGTATTACAGTGGTAACGTCCCATCTATAAAACAGTGTAGCCAGAAAAATATACACCTGTGCGGATACCATGAATGTCAGTAAGAGTTYTACTGATGAATTTGACAGAAAAAGTGGGTGATATGATTTACTGCTTCTTGTCATCAGAATCACAGAGAATGTACAAGTGTTAAATGTCCCAATTGTTCTTTTATTCCAACAACAAAAGACCATCAATAGGTTTTCGTTAACAAAAACAGGGTTCAGATGAAGGAAAACTCTTAAAAAACATGTACAGTATCTCCTCAGAAGACTGAAAAGGAAGTGGTTTTTAGCCAAAACATTCTTGCTCTTACTCACACAAATACGAACTAATTAAAATAAAATTGCTCATGAGTGCTGGGATTTGGGCAAAAGTTTTGATTTTTATTATAAAAACAATGAACATTTGAAGTACTGTAACATGTTGAAATAAAAAAAAAAAGATTATATAGACAGCCTGCAAGCAAAGAGAGAAATATAAATGAAATCTAGAGTCTACAAATATTTAAATATTTAATCTCCTTCACTCTTCTTCTCTCTCTCGCTCTCTCTCCTTTTTTTTTTTGATGACAGAGGTTATCGTCAATGCTAAATAAAGACCTTGGGCAACATCCTGGTCACAATGAGGTCAATGGATGTTTTCCACTGGCTTCAGAGTTAGAATTTTACTCATTGCCTACATGCTCATTAAGCCATCTTCTGTATMATTGAACTTGTTACACTTGTTTCTCCAGCAAGGCCATGTAACTTCTTGTTATGCATTTGCTTTGAACCAGTTCCTTTCCAGATAAAAAATCATTTGATCTATTCATTCCATTCAGGAATTGCCTACATTTTTCTTACATCAAGACATGCAGATTCTAGACAGCAGACAGCTAAGATCTATTTGACTCACTTCACCTGTTTGTCTGAAATAATCCTGCCTTGCTAAACTTCAGGGCACACTGTAAAGGTAGCATCCCTAAAAATCACAGCAGAAGAGAACTGTCCTTTTACATACAGTAATGACATTTAAATACATATATACATTGCTGTGGTTAATTGCTTATTTGAAGGACACAGCTCCTTTGAAAGCTATGGAACAGATGAAGACTATCAGGTAAAGATGTTGAGCTTTAGGTAGCTCAAACAAGCCAGTGTCAGGGACTGGATGGCTGAAATACAGAGCTCTCCTCTGGCTCAGCAGTACTAACAGGAGTGCTGCTGTGGAAGTACAACACTGTCAACATCCATGGTTACTCAGTGTCCTACAATGAAATGCATTTCAGAGCATCAGACTAATCCCTATGAATGAGCATATGTTTAACATACATCAGTAATTGTAATCTTCCCACACAATCTCCAAAAGCACAAGGTGAAATGCAGATGGAGATCTGAAAAATCAATCGTTAACTCCTTCAAGGTAGCACTTCTAAAATGCGTCAAGCTGAGGTACTTTCTCAGGACAGTCTGAAGAAACCAATGCACTTACCATCAATGCTGCAGCTCCTCTAGGCATAAAGGGCTTCGGTTTTTAGTGGTGTCAGTCTGGTGCTGTTATAAACCACAGGATTCAATTGTAATATATTCCCTCCTCCTTGCTATAAGCCCTCTTGACAATGAAAAATACATGCTCTTCAGTAGGTACTAAACTGATTTAAAAAAATTCATTCACAAATGTAATTTATATTAAAATACTTAAGTAACAAAAAGATAAAAATTTCCAAACATCAGATTAGAAAGACGATCTCAGAAAGCTACTTCAATCTACTATAAGTAYAGCAAATGCAACATGCTTTGGACACGCAAACTTTAAACTTTAGCCCTCCATGAAAAACTGAGGAAAACAAAAAGGTTTATACCATCTTTCCAAGTAGGTTTACAACCTTCTTTAGAAATTTTCACTTGTGGAGCAAGCTAGCCTGAGCATAGGGTGAAAAGCATAAATACGTCAATGTATGAGGCAGAAGTTTGACTGTAGCAGCCAACAAGAATTTAAAAGATTTGTGAAGTTTGAAAATGATGTGTTATTCTCTCTTAGTCGCTGAACAATGCTTTCTTCTGTACATTATTAGCCTGTCAATAAGCACATCTGCAAAAATACCAGAGGAGACCAGACCAACTGGTGGATCCTCCCTGGAATCAAAGTACAGTCACAGGCAGCTCTGGAGCTCCGACCATTCCTACAACAGCAGGTAACATTACAAATTGACAAACAGTGTGACAGTGAAAAACTGAAAGGATTTAATGCAACCGGTCAAAATCCACTCAACAGTTTTTTAATCACAGGCAGCAATTTGTTATTAACAGCCATTCTGTTTTGACATCACCTTCTGGGCACAGTGTGCCCATTCTCTCCGTTCACTCACATGCTCTCATTCTCTCTAGCTCACTGCTCCTGTTCTCCTCTTCCACCTGCTGGGAAGTCTTCTAGATCCTCTCTTTGCTTCGGGCTCAGGGCAGCATCGCCGAAAGCAGAATCCTTGCAGCTAATCAGCATGCCTGCCCCCACTTGGTTTTCACTCTGTCAGCTACACAGCTCCCTCAAGTCTCTTTCTTCATTTTCTTCCTCTTCCTCCTCTCCTTCTTTCCAGGTACATCTACCATACAGACAACAGGGGCCATTACACAACTCTTCCACTGCACAATCATGTCCTTAGGAACTGTCTGCTTTTAGTCCGAAGCAGGGCACTTTGTGATTCTCAGATATATTTTACATTGGCCACTTTCTTACAAGGCTAATCCAAAGTCACTGGCAGGGCTCTGAATGCTTTTGGTGGGCTCTGACTCACACATACATTTACTAGTGCCCTTCTGTTTCATAACAGTGCTGTGCAGAAATTACTCCCACTAAGTGTAAAAGTAGTTCTGCTCATTAACTCTGACAGGAGAAGGAAAAGATATTTGTCATACGGAAAGTTAAAAATATTATAGAGCCTCCTTAAGAACTAATATACATGACTAAAGGACAAGCATTTACTATATTTGTTTAAAAAATGCATTTGTGAACATTTCCCAGATTATGCATTATTCTGAAACAAATGCATCAAAAGTGCAAAACCCATCACTTACCGATATTGGGTGAATTATTAGCCACATCCAAGGATATTTTGAAAGAAGCACAGACTGTATCACTGCTATGATTTGTAGACATCAACTCCCTCGGGCCTTCCTTTGCTCTTGCTTCCAAACATTGCTGGGCCTTAATTGAAACAATACGCTTCACTAAGCATGTGAATTAAACGAAGCATATGCAAGTACAAAATATGAGAGAAAATGCCATTATTGGAGGGAATTAGGGTATTTAAAGAAAATGCTGGACAAATTAATTTTAAAAGAATTAGGCTGGTATGTCCTCTATGCCTCCTGTTTGCTTTTTCTTTTCAGAATGGATTAAACTGCTGAAATGGTCTTTCATTACCATCTTTCCCTTATTCTCCCCAGCAGACAGATGATTAGCAAAACACTGAGGTGAAAGTACTGTTGTTGTACAGTGAGACTGAAGGCTAAGATGACCCCAACTAGCTGCTAAATGACCTGAGTCTACAGAAATATTGGATGAACAACTTTATATATCTGGCTTCATAATTTATTATTTCACTCTTGTATATATCTCTCTTCAAGAAGTGCTTGCACAGCAGTGGGCAATGACATGCAAAACAAACTCCTTTTAGCCAATCATAAATGCACCAGTAGGAATTAAATTTATTCATTAAGGTATATACACAACTAAAGTGACTAATTGGATGGGCAAGAGAGAGAATAGCCTGGCCGCCCTTGGGTGATTCATGGGCTGTCCTAATGACCATTTGAAGGTCACTGACTGTGTGCACTGAATTATGTAAAAGCTCTTCCTTTAAGCTGGGAGCATCCTTGGATCATTGCTGTAYATGGAGCAACAGGGAGCAAAATTATCTCAAGGATCAGGAGAGACCACAAGTGGTTGCAAGGGAAAGATCAATGATACTACACTGCTGTTAAGTGTCCTGAGCAATTTACATAGGGACAAAGTGAAAAAAAATATTTCTGAAAGACTGGTCCCCCCACTCCACTTCTCATTCCACAGAKCTGTAAGTACATCACAGCTAAATGGACTGGTCCAAACACCAATTTTATACTCTTTTTTTTTTTTTGTACTTCCAATCCCAAATGAGCTGACAGCTTTTTCCACAGCTTCTCTCTGTTGCAATCTGATGACATTTTTGTCTCAATAAGCTTTTCACTGGTATAAAATTGGTCTTGTTTTACCTTCACTAGCTTGCAGGAACCACCTCCGTATATTGTTAAAAATGTCTTTAGGTGACCTTCCAACATAAATAAAACATAGCCCAGTGGTACAGTATACACAGCATACATTTCCTTTCACTATGCCTGAGAAAGCTTCCCCTCCACCCCCATTTAAAGCCATCTGCCTCTGTCTGTACTGCAAAATCAAACTATTCTGTAGATATGTTAGGGAATATCACGTTGAAAAAATAACACTGATCACTGTGTTCACACTTCTTTTATGGGAGGATGGGGGAAAGAAAAGAAAAGAGGAAGCCAGAAGATGAAGAGGAGGAAAAAACAGCTCTAGTAACATCGTTTTAATAWAGAAGACAACCCCCTGCTCCTGGAAAACTAAATGCTACTCTGAGGAAATGAGACTCACATGTATCAGTCCAGCTCTACCCTTCACTTCCTTCACTTCAATTTTCTTCTTCTTCCGCTGCGTTTTGCTTTCGTGTCCAGAAAGACAGAAATGAACATCTTCTTTGCCTTTTGACAAACCCTAAAAGCATTAGAGATTTTATAACAGAAAGTCTGGGACAGTGAATTCACTGATTAAATGCTTTTTTCAGGAAACTGGTTATCCCTAGGACTGTGTGCTGACACTGTACAAGCTGTGCCTCTCTCTGGATGAGGTGCACGCCTTGGTGCAAGACAGCTGTTTGCAAAAGCTCAACTTGCTTCTCTCACTACTGCCAAAGAGCACTATTTGCCTTGGTTTCTAACGARTGTTTAAATAGCAAACCTTGTCCTTCCACCTGTCCACTCAAACTATGACTGTATTACCAGCATCAAATCCTCTCACTTAAATACTTTGGGGACATCTGCAATGGAGTGAAGGGTGCTGCTAGCTGTGGACTCTAAACATCTTAAAACCCAAGCATTCAAGAAAATCTGCTGCAATAGAAAAAGCTAATTTATGCAACATGGCAAACACCATATGCTTACTGGTCAGGATAGCAGTGTCATATGGATGATAAACTCCCAGAATCAGCTGACCCATCCGATTAAGTGGTTAGACTTAAACAAAGTGCCCCAGACTTAAACAAAGTGCCCCAAACAAGTAAGCTCTGGTGGGACTGCGAAATACTTTCCACTGCCACCTCCTTCGGCTCCACGCTCACTGTATGTCCACTGAGTCTGTACCTCCAGCTCTGGCTCTCACAGAAGGCTCAGGGGAAGGGAGCCTGCCAATATGAAAAGGCCCCTGCAGCAGGGGAGTTCCTGCTCCTGGAGGAACCAGGCTCTAGTGCTGGACTGGATGCCCCAGCTGGCTGGCTCTGACCTCCAAAAGGAGGAGGTCTCCCACAGTCACTAAAGCCACTGCTCACCTTCTCCTTCTCATCTCCCATCTGATGCTCCTCATCTCCTGTCCAGTTTCCCCACTCCTCCGTGGGAGCCTTCCAGTCAGAGTCAAGGTCAATTGCTGAAGGATCATCTATTAAAATAAGCATATGAATGTTACTTTCAAATCCATATTATTTCCTAGGCTTTTACTAGTAACATAATGTCTGCAAAGAATATTGATCATCTTGCTCTTTTTTGATGGGATGTTTGAGTGTGCGTATGTGCACATGCATTTTAAACATATGTAAATAAGTATACATTGACAGCTAATTCACAATAAATGACTGCAATCTTCAGGACAGGAATAAAATTAAAAGAAAGGCAAAAAAAA
>NW_028186269.1:1237392-1260807 GCF_003343005.1 Rhea americana
AAAAACAAATAGAGATTCACCAAAAGCCCTTTCAGCCTCCTTTTCAGGAAATAAAGCTTCACCAAACTGATAGCAGCATGGCCTCTCAAACACTTTCTTTTAATTTCATGGAGAAGGATTCAGGGACATCCAGAAATGTTGGGAGAGACTGCAGGCTCCATTCTACTTTTTAACAGAGGGACTGTTTCATACACTATTTTCTCTTCCACTCACTGCAACACACTATCCTCATGGCAATTATTATATGGAAGAATAATATTAAAAAGGAATTTATGCATTGTCCTTTTTTCTTCTATAGAAAATAGTACCAAGTGCATTCCTGACTTGACCTTCCTTTCCAATATTTTCTTCTTTAGTGCAATCTAGAAGGACACTACCATGGCACAGATTGCTAGAGCTCCATAACTTGCAACTCAAAGATGAAATAGATAATACCTACCTTGCTTTGATTTTGATCATTTCATAGGGCCTAAGTAAAAAGCTTTTGAAAACTTTTTAGATCTCTGGATATTCAAGCATCTGGTACTTTTGAAAATCTGGCCTCAAGCCCTCAGCTGCCTCTCCACAAAGCACTGGCAAATGATCCTCAGATGAGAAAGCAAAACAGATGAGTCTAATTTCTTTGCCCAAATTGAATGAGGTGCAAATAGGCAGATAAATCAGCATAAGATACTGAAATGCCTATTTGATTATTTTTTAATGTTTTGAATCTAACAATCTGAAGTCTTACCCTAACAGAGAGAAAGGCTTTGAAAGCACAACATGTAATAATAACTCTTAGCTGATCACGTCTCTTAAAATAAAAATGAATATAAAAAAAATCCAAGCTGGATGGAAAAACTTCTAGTTGAAGCAGAGCCAAAACCAAAAGCATGCTGGGAATGATAAAATAAACCATTTCAAAAAAGTTTCTGTTAAGCTTGCTGCCAAACATGATTATAAACACATTGCTCAAGTTCCTCTGTTTAAAACCCATCCCTTATATATAGACAGTATTTCTTTCCTTCTTCAAAAGGGAAAGGAACAAGCATTTTCTAATATATTGCCCAATAAAATTCCATCCTAAATGTTTTAGGCAAATGAATGCATCTATGTTAGAGAGAGGCACAATATAAATGAACGAYTTGAATGTGTGAAGACCAGTTCATCTGAATTGTGGTGTGAGATATCACCACTCAAAATCTWTGGCTGCTTCTCCCCAGTTAGGTTACATATGGTCCTGACTCACAAATTCAGGAGACTTGTGCTGTAGCAGTTTAAGGCAATACCAATACACACTTTCTACCCCATATCTGTGCCCAACTCAGAGCCCCATCGACAAAGCAGGGGTGAGAATGCAGTAAGTCTCAGCTCTGTGGCCCTTGCTGGGTGCATCTCCTGTTGGTTGTCATGAGTGAGCTCTGGCAGCAAATGAAGAGGTGATATATTTGTGTATGCTGCTACTGCTAAAGAGGAGGTAAATTCTGGCTAGTAGGAGGGAACACAAAATCAGGCAGGGAGCTGGGAAACACCTCTAAGAAAAATTCAGGAATCACAGTCCATCCTGGGCAGCAGCTCTGTCAGTGGGCACTCTCACGAGAAGTTGAGGGCACATACCAAAAACAGACTGGCCCTTAAGAAAYACATCCCAGAGGCCATCACTGTCATTTTCACTTTTTTACATGAGTTCTGATCTTTCAAACATAACTTGATGTGCTTATTTTTAAGCATAAARTAGTTCTAATTGCTAACTTCCTGCAATGGGCGTATGTTCATGCTTCACCCTGGTCCTTTGGGCAAACATGAGCCTCAGGAAGGCARTGGTGACTCTGCCTTGTGTCAAGCATTATGTCACAGAGGAGCTTAAATGCAACCCAGAGTAAAATGAAGAGTGCTAAATAATTCTTTATAACTTGCTGGATTTGATTAAATATGCTTACWCTAGAACTCTGGTTTAAAACCTCTCCTGTTCTACAGCCTACTTCCCTTCCAGCCATGGTGATCTCTCCTGGAATGGCTTTATACTTCAAATAACATCTAATATTTTTAAATTAGCGTGTGGTCTTCCCTGGGTTATAAATTCTCTCACAGGCTAAAACTGGTCAATGGCTCCTTCAATGGCAGAAGACCATAAATATTGTTAGAAAAGGAATGGGCCATTCAGTGAGTAAGTACTCTTCCTGGAGACAGGAAAGCTCTGATCATCCGGTGGATTTGGCGCTGAAGGAAATGCTCTCTTCCCACTCATCTATAAGCCAACACCTTGATGATTCCTGTTGGTCATTTCTACAAAAGCAATACTATTAAGTTCCACTTCCAGGTWGGTTCTTGTTGGCAACTCACCTCAACCCTCCAGCAGCTCTACCTGGCCAAAGCTCTACCTCTGTTCCCTTCGGACAGCATCCGCTCTGCATGTGCATCTCAGGGCCAAATTACACACACCCTGTGTAATTAAAATGCTTTAAGATCCTGAAAAGCACTAGCCTGAAAGTGTCCTCAGAAATCAGGGAGGCTACCAGTGAGCATAATCCAGTTCTGAATTTATTTCAAATCCCTCCTGGTACAGCGCACCCAAAGGCTCCTGGTCCTGGCAATGCCAGTGAGCAGCGAGTTGTCCTGGGAGGTGGAAGGACACCATGTGAGTGCACGCAGGCACCTGAGGCCCCACAGCAGTGGCATCTGGCCAAAGGGTAYGGTCAGCAGGTTCCTATGCTGGCAGAGGGAGAGTGGAGCTGGGGTACTTATGGACTGAATCTAATTATCTGGCAGCAAGAGCAGCAAGAAAGTACTGCACCAAAAATCACTTGGTGTCACCAAGAGTCATTTTGGAAAAGAAGGTTAAAAATTTTCAACTCCAGAGTTGTAGCTTCGTATCCTAAGATACCAGGATGCCTCTTTGTCATGCTTTACCTGAATGTGGTCTGCAGAAAGCTAGGGGAGAAGAGTCCTTCCTCCTGCAGAGCAAAACCCTCAGTACAGTGCATACTATCCATGGTACTGAGTCCTCCTGTGGCTGCTGCAGAAAATCAGTCCCTTTGCAAAGGGTGGGCGGCTCTGTAGTGAGCATGGTACTAACCCAGACCCTTGCTGAGCTTRAGGAACAACTGGAATCGATTCAGCGCAGACAGCAATGTGATACAGATAAAATTTATTGCTACCAACATCTTTGTGGAGGATTCGCTCAYTTGGCACCTTCCTCTGGAATAATTCAGTAAATGCAAAAGCATCAAGTAAATCCCTGACTGAAGACTTCTTTTGATCTAAATAGAAGCTGCTTATTTCCATGAAATGAAACAATTAAAATTCAGTTTAACTCCAGGGCAGAATGAAGGAAAACAGATATAAGACACAGAAGCTTTTTGAATGTCCTAGGGAAAATCTGCCCCAGCAAGCAAGGTGGATTCATTGGGAAAATGCCAAGTCACAGGTAAAAGACAACCCTCATGGTAACGAGAAATGCTGTATAGAATGTAGGTTCCTGAGACAGTCCTGCCAGAGAAGCAGCCACAGAGACTGCGCCCTGCACTGTCGCTAAAGCAGAAGCCTTCTTAAGTAGAAGTACATGATAAAATTAATATTTGCTTGCCTTGAAACCAGATATAATTACTCAAAAATAGCCCAACCAGCAACACCGTATAATTTATGCATTTTATACCATTGTAAAACTATTAACATAATCAGCCACAATGTATAAGCATTTTGAGACACAGCTAAGCGTAAGTGCATAAATAATACGTAACCAAAAGCACAGAGGGAAACTTTGGTATAGTTGCACAAAGGCAGGGCTGAAAAACACACAAGCAGTAAAGCCAGAAAGGTAGGAAGAAAGGATGCAGAACAGGTGGGGGAGATGCCAGGTAGAACCAGAATAACCCTGTGGAACAAGCAAGAAAGATGCCTGGAGAAATCAGAACAAGTCTTGGTCCTAAAAATAAGATGAATTACACCAGAAGCAGAGGAGATACACCTCCACCCCCTTCTTTTCTTTTTGTGGCAAGGATGAAAASCATACAAACACTAACAATGAGGGAAAAAAAGAAGTTGCCTCCTTCAGTGCCTCCTTCCCTTACRAAAAGCTGATGAGCCTAGCCACCTTGACCTCTATGACTGGGAGCATCAGGGACTGCAGCTATCASTGCGAACCAGGTGGCATCGGCTCCCAGCCAATTTAGGATAAGACTGCTAAGGACTGTTTGGTATATGTTTGAACATGTAGAAATAATGTCTGATCACAGATGCAGACTCAAAGAATGGTTGAGGTGGGGGGGCACTTTGAAGACCACCTCGTTCAACCCCCTGCTCAAAACAGGGTTAATTAGAGTAGGTTCTCCAGAGCCATGGCCAGTCAGGTTTTGAGTATCTCCAAGGATGGAGACTCCATAACTCTCTCAGCAATATAAGCCACTGTTTGACCACCATCACAGTAAAAATGTTTTTTTTTATTACGTTAAATGCAGTTTCTTGTATTTCAATTTTTGCCCACTCTTGTCCTTTCACTGGGCACCACTGAGAAGAGTTTGGCTGTCTTCTTTACTTTCCCCATCAGGTATTCATACCTATTGATCAGATCACCCTAAGCCTTCTCTTATTCAAACTGAGCACTCTCAGCTCTCTCAGCCTCTCCTTGTATGTGAAATGCTCCAGTCCTTTCACCATCTTCAAGGCCCTTTCCTGGACTCACTCCAGTAAGTCTGTACCTTTCCTGTAGMGGGGAGCCCAGAACTGGACACAGCACTCCAGATGTGATAATGATTAGGAATTAACCATTGGCAGTATGTATCATTAATGAAAGTCAACCTAGTAAAGTATTGTTCTGAAACTGGTCTGATTTATCAGTCTTTTAAATACCGTCATACCACAGCAACCTCTAATTCTGTAATTGCTACCTCTCTCTCTCTCTTCCCCTTCTCTTTCTCTCTCTCTCCATCTCTCTCTCTCTCTCTTTGTAAATATACATTCAGTTGCAACAACATTTAAGCTTCAAACTATTCCTGAATTAGGCTGTTATTACCAGTGCTTCACAAAAGGATAATCCGAGGTGGAGGGGGAGCTGGCCCACGCTGCCTGCTCAGTGAGCCAGCAGCCAAGGCAGGCRTCCAGCCTCCGAGCTCCTCGTTCTGTACAGCCCTGTCCCTGACACAAAGGATCTCATTAAGCATACTGATCTGGATTTGATAAAATGACCCCTGCTCCTATTCAGGTTATAAAAGGCATTTTTTTAATTCACAGACCTGCAAGGGCTAACAGGACTTGTTTAACTGTGAAAGAGCTAATTCTGCCTGCAGCACAAACCTTAATGCCAACCATTACCTCATCTAAATTCAGGGAAAGTGCATTAGTGACACTCCCCTCTGCATCGATATCAAGGCTGACTGATTCAAGGAAAAACCTACTACCTCTAAGAAGAAATCTGCTAATGCAGGCAGAAAACCTTTCATTTCTGCTTTCAATCAAAATGCTTCTGCTTACACATCTGCAAGAGCAAGTTGTCAAATTTGTTTCTATGCATCCTGCTGTCAGGTACCTCTGGCCCATCCTACCGAGAACAAGGAGCTCTGCCTGGCTTTCCAACAGCAGACCAAATCCAGAGCATGCCATGTGTGACGTGCCAAATACAAAGCAAGGAAATACAGCCAGAGACCTACGTACATCACCTCCCAGCTCCCCGCGCAGAGGAGCCTGTGCTCAGGAGTTACAAAGGGCCTGGCATTCATGAGCAGCTCCTTGGAGGTAAACAAGCACAGTGCTAAGCAGAGGGAAGCTTGCCATTTTCTTTCTTTCTTTTTTTTAATAAACTATGTTATTTATAATATCCTCTGATGGCCAAGCTGATGTGTCTGCAGCAGAATCTCAGCTGCTGCTAGGTAGGAATACAAGAAGACTGTTGCCTTTTTTTCCCTTCTGCATTCAACTACTCCTTTAGCTCAAATAATCAGAGCAGTTAGAACAAAAAGGGGTCTGCTCAGCTCATGAGCCATCCTTCCTGCAAGAGCAGGGTAGGGCCTCTCAACAACAGGGGTATAAATAGATACCACACTTGATCCTCACCAAAAGGTCAAGAGAAAAGGCCATCTAATACCTTCACCGATCATGCCAAATCATTCCAGCCACTCAGGATCTACAACGGCATTTTGAACAATTTAAAAAGTAAAATCAAACACTATCAGACATAAAATGAATGTCAACCACTAGAGTTCACTGGGATTTGTCCTTTGCTTCAACAAGGCCTGGCTTTCTGGAGGTCTCAGAGGGTGCGAAGAGCATGCCACATCTAGCTCTGCGTCTTTATTTTAAGTTTTGACAAAAGCACATGCTGGCTTAACAGTGCTGTGTCCTCCCAGGCACTCTTCCCCATGTGTTCCTGCCAAGTGTACAACACTGCACCACCCCACAAAGCCCAGGCTGGGAGCGGGCTGGGAAGAGGCCACACAGCTCCACCTTCCCCGCTCAACAACATGAGACAGAGAAACACAATGCATCAGTTATGAAAATCAAGCCTCACTTTGAATTTGTTTTGGAAATTTAGTAATCTTGGATGATTACTAACACGTGTTTTTTGAAATGCAGAACCCATGTTGCTGGCTCAGGAGAGCCCTGAGTCCCCTTTGCTGGGTGTGGGGAGGGACACGAGCAGAGGGATCTCTCTGCGCTTGTTGTATTCCGATGCTTATCTGCCAGCCACTGCTACAGGCAGTCATAGGAGACAGGGGATCAAGCTGGAAGAGCCTTTAGACGGATCCACTCTGGCTGGTCTCAGCACCCAGAAGCTCTACTGGCATTTTGCCAGGCAATATGTATGTACTGAAAAGGGCATCATCCCATTTTTGCCACTTTTTAAGAAAAACCTAAATAATACATAATTTCTTACCATTCTCACAGGTCCCATGCAGGGCACCTGCTGCTCTGGCTGAGTTTGCAGCAATTCTGGGCATCTGCCTAAAATCAGGCTCAATCTCAATTTCACCCTCACCTCTGCCAACCTGGCTGAATACGACATGCAGAAAGCAGGCTCTGATTTTTGAAGCTTAGAGAACAGCCTGTAAAGGGTATCAGCAGTATTATGCTCGTTTTTCAGCAGACAATGGACAAATGGTCATACCGTGCCCTTGCCACACGTCATCTGCTGTGAGGAAAGGTGCGCTGGCCTTCCAACAGCATCTGGAAGGACTGTCCTCAGAGGATTTGCTCTTCACGTTATCTGCAAACAGGAAAAGCAAGTATTTTAACAAAAATAAAACTAAAAGCTAAAAGATAATGACATTATTAAAACCAATCAATCATGCCTTTATCTGCAAGTTATGTCATGATGCCTGGATGTTATGCAAGTTAAGTCACATGTTAATCTATGCTACTCATCACAGGGGATTTATTAAAGAAGGCTGGACAAGGACACTACATCCGTAAGTTTTTGTTGTAACACCCCGCTCAGGAGCACTTACTCCAATAGCAACATTCAGAGTAGTAACTCTGACAAATAGTGCTGGGGATGTCAAATGGCAGCTATAGCTCCTATAGAACAAAAGCCACATCAAATGAAACCCAATTTAACTCCCAGTGACTTCAGTGAGAAAGCGTCTACTTATTTTAACAGAAATTCAGCTGGAGCCATAATTACCAAATGCAGTGCTGAAAGCAAGAGTAGAGATGAGAGAAAACTAGTGGAAGAAAACAAGGATAAAGGTTTTTGGATGATTTTTTCAATGGCTAAAGCAAACCATAGGATTCATCTATCCCCTTCTAAGAGCTGCACATAACAGAACGGCAGACTTTTTTTTCACATCTGCATGATTTTTCTCTTCTTCTTTTCACCTAAAGAAGTCCTTTATTTATGCAGTTTTGCTCTATTGGCTTGATTCTTTGCTGCATAAATGCAGATGTGAACAAATACTTCTCTTTGTTGAATACATTAGGAACTGCTTCAATTCACTGATGCAGTGTTGGAAAATAGATGATTAATATGGCAGGCATTACATGGAGTGTAAYGCCTGGCTTTAGCGTAGCATTTCAGCGCTCTAGCTTGCACCATGCAACCTGTGCTTGGCGCACAGATGCGTGTGCCTGTGCTTGTTTTTAGCATTCCTATAACATTCAGATTTTGCATTCATCGGACACACAGAGCTTCAGGTGAATTCAATCTGAGGTTCTGTTAGGCAGAGAACATATAAACAAGCTTTTGGAAATATTCAATAGTATATATAGACCAGCCCCCCACCCCCTCCACACACGCACTCCTCCTGCCAGCACTCAGTAACAAGGCAGTGTTTGCTGGCAACAGGCACTATGTCACTACAGGAGCRCTCAGAGCTGCGCAATGAAAAGTCCTGACAACTGCAGAGAAGCAAAAGAGAAACTAGAAACAAGACTCCAGATTAACGTAAAACCAAGAAACACTTTTTCCTTCTCCAGGCCACGCGCTGGCAGGCTCGAGCTGAAACCCCCTAAGTGTACAGAAGAAGAAGCTGCTGGCTGGGTACTCTCTCACGGAGCCTCTCCAGACTCAGCATCTCAGACCAAGGGAGGTAGCAAATTCCATGAATTTGTTGGTCATTGGAACATACAAAAAAATCACATTGTGGGAGCAAACCTARCAGAAAAAGAATTTGCTGTGGGGGCAATATTTTTTTTTTATTATTTATAGAGAGGTGAGGCAACAGCTTGGAAAGCGTTCAACAAAACATCCTGACGTCACTCCCCAAAATGTTCGGGCATAAGACTGCAAATGTTACCACACTCTGAAAGGGAAAATGATTAATGAAGTGTGACTCAAAGGGAAAAGAACAACACACGAGCACTGGCAGCATACTTTTAAGCCTTCAAGTACCTAAGAAAGTGGAAGAAGAAYTCAAAGGCAAAGATGGACCACTCACCTAACTCCCTGGACAACTCTGATAAAGTTCCAAAGGTCACAGGACATGATTTTACTTCTGTAATATCCCATGTACCTGCATTTAAAAAACAAACAAATAGTAATCCAATGTCATATTCACAACTGGTGAATGCAGTTTCTACCTGGATTACTGCTACTGAAGGTGAGTCAACACATGGCCTTATATACTGACCAATTTAATCATGAAGCTGGATTGATCAGTGAGAGCTTGATGAAAAATGGATGCTTCTGAGAATTAACCAAAAAGTAGTATTAACTACTTTCAATTTTAACTCCTAAAATTGCYCAGAAGTTAGGAAAAGAGTCCTGAAAGATGTCACAGGTCAAAGTTTCTGCCTATTTTTCTGCCTACTTGTAGTGCTCTAGAATCTACGGTATCCTTCACGGCAGAAATACATCAGACATGGCTCTGCCATAAAAATTAAACAATGATGAAAAATGAAAAGTTGTMTAATACTCAAGAGTGACAGGGCTAAAATCAGCGTCTCCAAATATTCAGGTGCCTGAAGAATGGCCTRGTAATCTGTCCCTTCACTGCTTTAAAGGAGTCTGAATGTTTAGAGCTGCACTTCCCGCTTACATTGCACTGAGAATGTCCCAGCAGCACAACCAAGGACTGTGCTAAATGAACTTGCTTGGATACCAACAGGAGGTGAAAACTCCTGGGTAAACTCTGCAGGTARAACAAAGCACTGACATGAACAGACTACTTCCAACTGTCAGATACCCAAACACGAATTTAATAATACCCCTGTCTCATACGGCTTTGAAACATGCATGTAAACCCACAGAAGACTAACTCTGACCTTGAGTGTGCAGCTTTGGACTTTGTTAAGGAACCAAACACTAAACATCTGTGAGTAGAAAACAACTTATACCTACCAGGTAATCTGCAACACAGAAGAAATTCCTGCGTTTAACACCCCTATCTCTTTTCATGTTTCCAACATGCTAGAAAATAAGTCACAACTAATAGGGTTCAGTGAAGAGAGTGGACAACAGTGTGTGTGTGTATATATATACACCTGGATGATCGTCAACGAAAATGCCTGAGCTAACCTATGCTGCTGGACATGGTAACTCAAGAAACTTTTGCTCTGCAACACTCTCACTTGAGTGCTTGAAYGTGGGCACTCACCTACATTGCAAAAAACATCCTCTTCGAACTGGGAGGGCACAGATTCTTCTGAGGTCTTCAGTGCAGTCCCGCTCTCTGCCTTTGCCACGAGAGTGCCTTTCCCACTGCCAGCAGTGTCCTCCACCCCGCTCACTGCACRGGGCCACACTGTCCCCTTCTCATTCCAGTCAAAGGCTGGCTCGACCACAGAGTTACCCCGTGATGCTCTGCTGGGGTCTTCTGCAGAATAAACATTACCACGGTCTTACTGCTATTTTTAACAAAAACAGACAGGAGAAATAGTAGAGAAAAGCTTGATCTAAACCTATCAGATGTAATGGCTAGATTCCAACTGAAAATATTTACAGATACAAGGACAGTAAAGCAGGCAGGGACATGGAAAGCAGCAAACACAAAGCCCAGGGGGGAAGGCAAGCATCCCGCAGTCTGGCAATGACTCCTACAGGAGATGACGCAGCACCACAGCAGGCCTTGGGCGCCCCTTCCTGACTGCAAGGATGACTCAAGGCCTTGAAAGTCCAGCTGAGGAACAGCAGAAGCGAAGGAGAGAAAGCGAACAACAGGATCACCACCCTCTGAGGGAAAGGAAAGCAAACCTCTTGGATGTTGGTAGTTCAAGGCTGCTAGAGCAATCAGTGCTTAGGCATACACACATTAGAAATAATGACAATTATCTTCAATGTCTTTTGTTCTCAAGGATTCCTAAAGCACTTTACAACTCCAGCCTTTGGAAAAGCACAGCATTCCCTGGGGCTCTGGTGCGGAGAGGATCACTGCTGGCACCAACCCCACTCTACACCGCTTGCTGCTGCTGCTGCTTATTCCCTGCTGGGATACAGCAATCGACACTTAGCTGGGCTAGAATTCACCCTAGAAGCAGCAAGACCACGTTTCTCTGCTTTGTAAATGTTAATGCTAAAAAGGACTGTAACGATCACCTAGTTCAGTCTGCTACCTAACTCACACTCCTGAATTGCACCAGTAACTTCTGATAAGTTCAACTATGCCCTGCTCCCATGGGACACTTGCACCTCAGGACAGCAAAGCACTTCTGCATGCATGTGCTTAGGGGTAACTGTGAACTTAACACATGCAGCTGGCACCACTGATATCAACAGGCCAGCTTATATCAATAAAGAGTCTTCAGCATCTTAGGCCTGTAGAGATTGTCATATAGACAATTAACTCTTGATAATATAACCCAAATGATAGCTATTTTTAGATCAGAATTTGCTCTGATCTTCAATTTTAGAAAAGCACCTGAGGGCATCTTAGGATACTGTCTTACTGCAGACAAGTATCCACATTTATCTAGCTCTGTGTCCCAATTCCAAACTTCTATCTTAGCTTTTAAATTTTATGCATTTCTCTATTATATTAATAGCTTTATCACAGATAATTGAATTATCAAGAAATTTCCAAATGCATTAATTTCATGGCCTGTTTTTATATAGAATTTATAGTAACATAATTAGTAGAAATGCATGTAGGCATAAGTGCATGACAGACACTTCAAAATCCCCAGAGGAAACGTGTGGTATGAGTACAAAGCACTGTTTTATTTTATTTAATCAGAATAACAGTATACTTCCCTTTAGAGCTGTTTACTACCTAGATTTAAGAGCCTTTTTGGAACGAGGCAAATTACGCAGGTTTTCATACATCAGTTGTGTGAGGACGTCTTTTGTTAAGTCTCGCAAAAAAAAAAGCTATCTACATTACAGCATATCTTYAGCAGATCTCAGGTCTAATGGCCATTTGTCTTCAAAGTCTCTTGGATAATACCGTGTATTTTAATGAAAGCCAAAGCTCATAAACCTTTTCTTTAAGCAAGCAGCCTTTAAGAGTGCCAAGAGTTTGCGGCCTAATGGTGAACTGAGTAAATAGAAAGACTTTGGGAAGTCAGAAGGGATGCCAAACCTAGCCAGGCTGTGTCTGTAAACTAAGATGTCTTGTAGATTTACCTTTTTGTTTCAGCCGTTCCTTCCTTAAATGCCTTTTTTCTCGGCTGCTGATCTTGGTCTGCCACACTCCTGTTACAAAAAGCAAAGTTCACCATGACTCCTTATAAGTTAACAAGAAATTTCYTCTGCTGCTCATATTATTTACCAGGCAAGGAACTGTCCTTTCTGACCAGGGCTGCTTAAGCAGCACTGCAGCATCAAGAGGTGCCATGGCCGCGTGCAGGCTCCCACCTCCACAGCGCGTGCAGATCTGCCATCTCTGGAGCTCCATGCAGAAACRCAGGCCATGTTACCTAAGAAATCCCCATTACAAAACTGTTTGTCATGTGTCCTGCCTCCTCCCCTCTCCAAGCAGCTGATTTCTGCATATGTTCATTTATACCACTTGGGGCACATTCTGCCTTTATCCATGTACTCCTGTGACCCTGGAGAAGTTACAGAAGGGACCGGCTAAAATGGTTATGTGTGTATATATATAATATCTTCGCTCTCCAAGTAACCCGGAATAATGCATGGAACAGTTCAGCTACTCATCCATCCAAAAAATTCCACACTGATTTGAAGAACGTCTCTACCATTTCCCCTTTTCTCTCTGGCATCCTTGTGCTCTTTGCTGCTGATACAAGCGTCCACATGAAGGTCTCTGATCCAACAACAGCAAGGGCTTCTTTCACTCTCACCATCACACCAATCACATTATAATTTTTTCAGCCTAGAATCACAGTTTCCAGTATGACCCACAGTGAGGAGAGACGGGTAGGGAAGCATGGGATGCAATGCATTTTCCAATGAAATTATGGTCGCCTAACCCTGGCTAGCCTTTCTTAGATTTCTTTACAGATTTGCTCATAACCAAAGGTCTTGCCTCTGTTCACACATGTGCTAGAAACTAGCCATACATTATCACAGTGCTTTCACAAGCCTCAGACAAGCCTTACAACTTGCTACATGGGAAGACCACAGCTTCAGAGTATTAGCACTGCAAAAACCACAAGAAAACAGGACAAGAGGAAGAGCATAAAGACAAGACCCTGCTACCAAATGGACCTCTGCCACTTTGGACGTGCTTTCTCATTAGCAGATTTGCCATCCCTGTAAATGGCCTAAAGATCTAACAAACACAGCTGGAAAGCACACTACTTCCTCCTGCGTAGTTACACACAGCAAGGAGTACATCAGAAAAACGGTTCTCAAATTGTCAATTCTTTTCAATAACATAACACTAAAATATCAGAGAATATCCCACTAACAAAACAACCAGAGCTTTTGTTACCTTCCTCCTCTTGCAGTCTGTCTTTTTCCACAGAAAGCAGGTCTTCTGACGCTCCCTTTTCCGAGCACTGTGCCTTCTTTTTCTTCTTAGGCTATAACGTACACAGGACATACATGCCAGATTCATGTCAGAATGATAAAGTAGGTATTTCTTACATTTTATCAAGAGAAAAAGAGTCAGGGTAAGTGTTCTGAAATGAAGATGACATGATGGTACTCTGAGAAACCACTAAGTCACTGGGGTCTTTAAATGGGTGCAAGTGTCTTCCTGAACAGATTTTAATTGCAAAATCAAATGGAAAGAACTGAAAAACTGAAGAACATTATGACTTTTGGCCTACAAAATTAGACCTATCTGCAAGGTTAGAAAAACCCATAATGTATTTCAGGCATCTGCTCTATAATAAGATTTGCATTAATCATTACTAAAACTATAATGGAGGAAAATCTAAAATTATTTACTTCATTTACAACTCAAAAAGCTGAAACCAGGTGCTAAGACCCTGTTTATGCTTAGCAAAAAAAAAAACCCAAACATATCCCCCCTGCCCATAGAACAGCCTATTTTTGAGGGAGACCAGATATCTGTAATTCATGCTGACCTGAAAGGGTGTTGCAGTGGCTCTCGCCATTTTTATATGGCTCAGTGAGACTGCAGAACTAGCTTTAAGCCTTCAAGTTTGAATGATGTGGCTTTAAAACAGTAGCTCTTGACTTTTGTAAGGCAGGATACTCCCTGCCACAAATAAGTTTTCTGTCCAGCCGAGGCAGCTCCTCCCTCTGACCCTTGCCCAGATCAAAAGAAATGTCGCATATCAGAGATAAAATTCAAACACAGGAGTTCCCACTCAGCTCACTTCTGGGCTTAAACCATGAGACCATCCCGCATGTGGCCACAGTTACAAGCATCATGGTATGACTGTACCAGAGAGTCACTTGGTCTTATGTTCCTTAGTCATCTCTGAAATTCTCCAACGATGGGAACCATGAATTATCTTTAGAAAGGATCATCAAATACAAAACATGCTTATAACAAGTGTCTTTTGAAGGACATGATATAAGCTCTAAAATTATTACTGGTACCTTGAGGAGCTTTTTCTCTCTGATGCTGGCTGATGTTACAAGCTGACCATTCACTGGCACCTAGAAGATGGATAGTAAAAAAAATGCATTATAGCATATGTGTGTGTATGTGTACATATATACATGTGTTTGGGGGGTGTGGGGGTGTACGCAAACAATTCTTTTAATACATTCCCATAACATTTACGATCTGGTGGAAAGACATAATCAAATAACTCCCAAAACAATTCAGGCTACAGTTTATGGCCTTGTTCCAACTTGAGTTAATTTATTGCAAATTAATTAGTATTAACTAAATGTAAATCCAGAAACTCCACATAGATTTATTCCAAAGCAGACATATTTGTGGTTTATCTGAAGATTTGCCTAGGATCAAAGTGGTTTTTCAAATAGGATAAGCCTGTCTTAAAAAAAAAGCATGAATACTAGACGGCTTATTTTAATTCTTGTTTGGCGTGGACTTTACATTCCCTCTGAAGTCTATCTGTCCAACTGAAATTAYGAATTTCATCCTCCTTCAATCCGGTACAGTAAATCACGAAAGCATATGGACTTTTCAGATTATAATTTGATTCATGTCTTGGCAATCTCAGAACTCACTAGCTATCACCAAACTCAGGATACACAGGTGGGAAGGGTGGAAACCTGCACCTTAGACATCGAGGGCTGCATCAGCAAGGCCCACTCCACTTTATGAAGAGGCAACAGCACCCAATAGGGCATCGACCCGCCATCCCTACAGGCACTTTTCTCCACTAGAGAACATTGCTCAGTGTAGTGGCACGTCTCTTTGCGCCCTCCCTGTCCAATGCAACTTGCGTTCAACACTGCCCAGATCTGCAGCCTGATCAGACACTGGGCTGCTGAGCTGAACCCAGAACTCCCACCAGTGAGCCTGATAAATACCATCAGCTTGGTCCCAAATCAATCCACCAACACTGACCCACAGCAATATACTATGGGTTAAGGGCAGAGGCAGCACACAAATGGAGGCATGTGCTCACCAGGTCCTGTAGGAGGGGATATCTCCGCCTCAGACTAGAGCTGTCTTCTCTGCAACATGACACAAAAGCTGGTAATGAAGGGACTTTAGGTGCCTGCAGTCCCCTTGGTAAGGGGAAGACTGCTACTCCTCTCCACCCTCTGCTCCTCTTCCCCATCCCTCACAAGTGACTTCAGTCCTCAGAGATGCTGTGACACAGTTCAATCACACATACACCAGAAAAACCCGTTCTAATTCCAAATCCAACTTCTTCTTCCTGGGCAAAGGCCCTCACGGCTTCCATTTCAGTGGGAAGAGGACAGAAACACATCAGAATTCAGGGGCTAACAAAGAAGCTGCCTGGTATCCAGGAGACATGTTCCATCAAAGCATTATCTGGTATACGCACACTCCCAATACAGGCCGCAAGAATAACATGGAAATTTGTTTCCATTCCAAGTGAGAGGACTTGGGGCAGCTCTTCAGCTGGGACATGACATATAAGTGATGGTTGAGGAGTGCTACCCACTCTACCCTATCATAGATATGGCTTACAGGACTCAAGAATTGTGGTTGCAATTAATCAAAAAGAAAAAAAAAGGAAGAGATAGAAATCTGCAAAACACTCTATGATAAATCAGGAAAGTTAAAATCTGTTTTTTTAAAAAGAGGCTGACTGGGTGGGCATGTCCCTTACCCATACATGCAGAGGCAAAGATTCAGAGCTCCCTGCATAGCCCTGAATGAGATTATGCTGCACTTCCTCTGAGAAATTTCCTCGAAGAAATGAACCAGCTTTATTTCTTCAATGCCAAATTTAAGTATGAGATTATCTTCACTGAAATATGCAATGATTACTTACTGGCAAATAAAAATTTAAATTCTCTTACACTTCTGCAAATCTTTGTGCTGGGCTCATGGCTGTGAGATCAACTATAGCTTCTTGCAGGTTGGCCTGGACCCCAGCAAGGAAAACCTGTGAGTGATTCCCTACCTCTGTCCCCATGAACATGGTAGGGCTGCAGTCGTCCAGCTTGTTACTGCTTAGCTCCTTAGTGCTGTAAAGACTCTGAAGCTGTTTTTCATAAGACTTAGAAAGATCTAATTTGAACTCCATGCTAAACGTAGTGGAATACATACGTACATACATACAAATGCTTTGCCCTTGGAGTTGCTTGTATTCACCCCGGCATCTCGGAAACCCTGCTTAGCGACAAGCTCTTGGTGGTCCAGCAGGACCTAGCAGGTTGCTGTTTAATGCACTGCAATTACTATGAAGAGCCCAGAGATTTTGGACTTTACAGCAAACCACCCTGTGAACACAGTGACATACAACACAATTTCTGGATCTTCTGGTAAAATATCACAGTAATAGGAACCAAATCTCTGCCCGATTACATCAGTAGTTCTACCAATTCCAATATAGAAGCTAAACATAAAATATAACAAGTGGTACACATCTCTTCCAGCTCCTTCAGCTGTCATTGATATGCTTACAGTCATATGCTTCTCAACATTCACTAAAAAAATACAGCTTCAGTGTTAAAAACCAACAATGCTTTGTAATATTTACCAAAGCCATCTCTGAATTTTCCCACAAGCAGTCATCTCTCTTCTGAGATTTTCAGATTCATTTACTAGAGGCATTTCATTAACCTTACCGTGAAACAGACCACCTTCCCTAGTCTGCTCGACTTTTAATGTGAAAACCCATTGTATGACATAGGATTTCAGGAAAATTCAATTTTATAGGATGAGTACACGAAAGGATGGTTTGGGGAAGTCACAAGACATATAAGCATGATATTCTTTACCAGTCTCAAGAGACCCTGGTGATTTCCCAGTTCTCCTAATGGAGCCTTCACCACTGTAAAGACTCTGCAAATGAATTCCCAAATTCAGTCCCTTTCTGGAAGACTGCCACCATCAGCAACAGCATCTGCAGTGCCAATTTACGAGACAGGAGGAAGGAAGCATGTTTTGCCTTCCCTTAGATGCAAAGAGCCTTTCCACCACTGATTCCAGTCTCTTTCCATTGAGATGCTTCTGCAGGCATCAGGGACTACACACAGACAGACTAACAAGTGTCACAGATTAAGGAAATGCTCTGCCTTCCCCAAATTGCCATACGTGAGCACAACCTGAGGCTACACTGAGCTCTCAGAGTCAGGAAAAGCCCCAGAGGGAAAATGTTGAGTGCAATAGAGAAGGGGAGATAGGGAAGATCCAACCTATACTTGCTCTGACATGGTAGTCTCAGCCAGGGCAGGATCATGCTCCAGGACCTTCTCTCCATAAAAATGAGAGCAAGCAGGAAGCTCAGAAAAAATGATGCTTTCTCTTAATGTTCTGCCAATCTGACTCTTATATACTTTTGTTGGACAAGCACATTTCACACTTAAGTGATAGTTCATCTAGAAAGCAAAGATCCCTTTCTCCATTAGTGACTAAGCTGTTAAAAATACACTGTTGACAGTCATTTCCTAACTCACAGAGGTCTTTCGGCTGACCAACTAGTTCTCAAACTCTAAATACTCACCTGGGACCCTAGAACGTTGTTATTTCCCTTCTAATGAGCTGCTGAGTGCAAGAAAAATCTGGCCACTGACTGATGATCACCAAATAGCTAATCACTTGGGTGATGTCTTTCAAACCTGAAACAGTCATGGCTTCTCCTCTACCCTTCTGTAATAACAGCATCTCTCTTCCTTTCATCACTAAGTAACTCCTTCCAATTCTCCTTCCTTTCAAGAGAAAAGTTATTATTCTAGCCTGATCTATTGCATTAAATCCTGCTTTTACCCAACCCCTTTTTGCCTAGGAAGCTGGCTGTATGACTGAGGAACCCCTCTTCTGAAGGATACTGGGTTAGTCATGCCTCTTTATCATGCAGTTTGGCCATTTCAAAAAGAAAAAAAAAGAATTTTCATGATTTTTTTTCTTTCAGTTAACATAATTAAAAAAATGAAATTTGCCGTTTTTTTTCCCTCCTTAATGAATAATGTAGTTTTGTACAGGAAGAAGACACCTAAACCCACTGAACTAAGTGACTGTAAAAAATCACCAGTGCAATCCCCAAAATATTAAATATATGCAGAGAAACATAATCAGGACTTTCAGTGAAATCCGACTTAGCATATGAATTTGTACTCACGCTCTGTGGAACAATAGAAAGATTATTTTTAGTTCATGGCCATTTGGTTTGTGATCCAGTGAAAAAGGATTTCCACCCCTCCCGCCTTTTTATTTCCTTTTATGTAACCTAGGGTTATATTTTTGATAATTGCTCTGAAACCTTTATTCTTCTGTGCGAGTGTTTATTTTATGCTGCTAGCATAGTTCTAAACAAAGTCACAGAGAAAGAAGGCATAATGAGAGAACTCAAATGTTAACAAATACTGGTTTTAGCACGAATATATAAACCACGTGTTCAAAGCTATAAAACTGTACCCTATATGCTTATCTTAAGATAGTTTCTTAAGACTAATCCTTTTACAAAATCAAAATTTTTCTAAGTGTCAGTCCAATCAGAAAGTGCACTTTCAAATCTCAGAGTCACCAACTAGTTACAGGTTTAATTAAAAACTACATGAACACATCTTCAGAATCATTAACAGCCCCTTGTCCCGCCTGGGGAAAGTGCTTAAAATTGCCTTCCTTAAGAAGGCATGTAAAGGTTTCCCCAGCAGAGGGATACTAGGACAAAGTAAACTCAGCATATGAAACCAAATGGGAGCTATTATGTGCTTCACACACTAGAAATCAAGGAATTTGCTGAAGAACAAAGATTCAGAGACTTTGTTTTAGGCTATCACTTTCAGAAAACTTGATTTAACTGGGCTGGACACTGGAAATGAAAGAAAGCAAAACTAGCCTCTTCTGGCAGGGGGTCTCTGAATACAAAAACATTTCCAGATTTAAGAAATACTTCAATTACATTGTTTCCTAGTRCTCCTTCACAGTCCAAAACCTAAAATGTTTGTTTTCATGTTATGCTATATAGGGAGACAAGAGTGATAGACTTAGGCCAGAAGGCTACACTGGAATAGCAGATGCAATACCAATATGTATTAAAAAGAAAAGAACAAAATAAAGGAAAATTATTTTCAGGGCATTAGCACTCATTGAAACATGCTATGTTACTGAACAAGATATCACTGCATTTTTCAGCTTTCTCAGTAAACCTTCCACAAGCTAAAAACCACGTAGAAAGTCTTCATTTCCCCCAGCACCCTCTACAAGACCTAGCTTTGCTGGTGAGACGGACCAGGATATTCATGATATCGTTTGCAGCCTGCTACTGGCTGGCGGAAGCCGGGTTCTTCTCTCGCCTGCACAGAGGCTCAGTCACAGCCCAAGCATCCCCCTTGGATTGCTTCATCCGCAAACAGTGAGCAATCAGCACGACAAACGCGTTGGGAAACAAAACGGTACAAGCTGCATTAATTCTGAATCGGGTTTTCATAAACGGAAGCAGGTACTCTGGCCAGTCTGGCTTTGCCACATAGTACTGTGCTAGCGACAGGCTTCAGCCTGCAAGTCATTTCTCCAAGCAATGGGAACCAGATCAGTGGGAAAAGATGAGCCTGCATTTGAGAGGAGAGAGATGCTGGTTTTTAGGCAGAGCAAGAGTCCACCGGAGAGGCAGGAAGGCACTGGCTTCAAAGGAGATCCGTCACTCCATCCTAACAGCTAAAGAAAGGATAACACAACAGCAATTTCCACTCAGGTGAAGATGGGAAGCTGCAAGGACATATTGCGTTCATTAGCAAAGGAAACAGAGGTTCTTCATGCATGACAGAAGACTACAAAGGTATTTCCTTGGGCCATGCCCACTCACCATCAATACACACAAGTATCTTTGGAAAGGGGAGGGATTAGAGGGTAGGCTCTTGGTTTGTGATCTGTGTTGTAAATATGAACCCTCTTATTATCAATAGCTGTTATCCCTATGCATTAATATAGTTTTCCCCATCAATATCATTTGGACAAATGAGTTCTCAACAGGAAAAGAATTTGTTAGAAAGAATGACATGGGAAACGCACCATGAACACACAGAATTGCATGGGAAATGGGCACTGGGAAATTTTTCACTTGTCTTAGGGAGGCTGGCAGAGGAAAGCGAGAGGCATCGATGCCCCAAGAACCTTGGGAGAGGATCTGGGACACCAGTGCAGAACTGCACTCCTCTGTGCTTCCCAGGGATGAGAGGCTGAAAAGCAGCAGGAGCCAGAAGTGCAGTTGTCTCCATTTGTATTCAGAGACAATTCCAAAAGAAAAAAGTAGAAAACAAGGCCTAAAATGGTGATCCTTACATTGCAAATCCTCCAGCCGCCAGCCCTTCCAGGACACAAGAGAGGTCGTATGAGCATGTGAGTTTGGGGAGGTGATATGTATCTGCCACAGCTCAGCTGCATCCATCAACTGATGAGATGTCTGGGAAAGACAGAAGAGCTTCTCCAGCATTAGTAGATTAAAACCTCAGCAGGAAGGAGGGATGAAGAAATTCATTTCCTGAGATAAGCTATTCTAACTAATTAGAGTAATATTTTAACAAAGGGTCAAGATTTTATTTTAATGAGGCAATCACAAAACTCAAATACCTTCCAGGACATTTATGAAATCAATTCTCATCCAAGATAGCCATATGAAAATAATTGTGCAAGTATGTTTCATAGGCCTGAACACTACCATTTAATCTGAAAAGGTAGGAGAAAAGATGTGTTTCCATACCTCTAGAGCTGAAGAAATTATTTCCAGTTCTAGAGCTGTTAAACCACCCCTGCAAGAGGCAAAAAGTTTCTCCAGTTCATAAAGACACTTCTAAAAAGCAGAAAGATTTCATTGGGAATGTATTAGCTAGTACGTATTTTTTTCAAGTTGCCAAGTCAGATGACATCACATTGCACAAAAAAAAAGTTCCCGAAAGACTCTGTATTAGGGAAAAGACTACGCTGAAAAAGACAAAACCCTCCAGCAACATTTCTGGCTAATTTTTTGTTTGTGTGTGTGTGTGACAACAGAGTACAACCTGTGAGGTGTGATGCATGACAAAATACCTTCAAAAGCAGGACTGAGTTGAGGATTGCATGTTTTGGAGCCAAGTTTGTACATCCTACCAATTTTACACAGGCTATGGCAGAAATTCAGGCTGGGCAGAATTCCGGGAAGGCACCGGGAGCAGGTATGGGAGGGAAATGAATGTGCCATAGGAAGGAGAGGGTCCAGCAGCGTGCAGGCATCCTGCACAGCCACAGCAGAGGAAAGGCAGTCTCGCAGCCCACCTGTGGGGCAGGTGCTGGGGATCACCAGTGAACGTGCCTTCCCCAACTGAAAAAATAATTAAGCGCCTAATTTCTTTTTTAATTAAAACCCTGACTTTACCAGCACTCCAGGATATGCAGATGTTTGGCTGGCAGGATATATCAACACACCTGAGCACTAGAGGCGTTTTGCCTCTTGGCTTCGTACCTCAGCGTGCACTAGAGAGGGGCTCCCATCCCATAGTATCTGCGTGCTTGGATTTATGGCGTTGGCCGTGTCTGTGAATGGAATACTTTGTAGTTAAGAATATCTCTGATGCTGTCTTAATGGAGATTTTTGCATGCAAATTTCAGCATATTAAAGGTGTTCTGCTGTTTTGGCTTTCTTCTTTCAGCCAAGTGCCAAAGCAGCATGCTGTTTTACACTTGCATCAGGAGATAAAGTTTTTGCCTCAAGGATATGCTGTTCCAGAGACAGAGATAACATAATGAGCAATGACAAGCAGCAGTGGAGAAGAGGGTGAGGGAAAAGAAAGAAGAAAAAAGAGACAGAGAAGAAAGAGAAAGGGCTGGATGCTGTCATGGGAGGACAAGCCTGATTTTTTTCATTTCAGCATGTAAGATGTTTTCCCCAGATTATTTTTCTTTAGAATATTTTATGTTATTTCTCTTACCCTTCCTCATTTCATCTTCTACCTCCTTAGGACCATATTTTGCCTCCTTTCCACTCATACCATGATTAGCAGGTCCCACAGAGAGGATAGTACTACTTAGTGTAAATGCAGCTGCTAAAGTCCCCCAAGGAGCAGGAATCAGCTCAGTGCGAGAAAAGATGAGATTTATGATAGAAACTACAGAGATGACTGTAAAAAAATTTCTCTCTTCAGTTTATCTCTTCCTCTTCTCCTTTTTTTCTGTTATTCCGGGCTGTGAAGTGCAACATCTCTGCCCAGGAAATATCTATTCAAGTCAGCATCATCACCTTGCACTATTAACCCCAGCCATCACTACTGTACAAGGCCTGTATCTGCCAGTAACATAGGTCTCCATCCCGTTCTGCTCCCTACTACTGACTCTAAAAATTTTAATTTTCATTCTACTGCCAGGTCCAGTTATCTAGTATCGATAATAAAACAGTGATAGACTTGTTACTGAAAATCCCACTTCATTCATACAGAGAGCTCCATCAAAATTACTTTATGATTTATTTGCCTTAATAATTTAAAAATCCCTGAAAACTAAGGTTATGGTACATTTGTATTAACGAAGAACAAAAATATTTATTTTATAGTCCCACTTAAAACCCCGGAGAATTCATTTAGCTTTCATCTTTCTTGGAATGAAGCACCTAGAAGACACTAGTGACAGTAGGATTGTTCAGAAACACCTGATGTATGAATTTTAAATACACGCTTACTTTGCGTTCAGTGTTTCCTCTGTGAGCCTGCTTTACTTTCCCTACTCTAAAGCCTTGGTCAAACTGTTTTCTGCAATTTATACCAAGATTTTCTGCTCTGCGCAGCGTACAGCAAGCCAAAGAGATGCAACCAAATGCAACAGCCTCATAGGGAAATTTTGCTCCGGTGCATGGTATCAACCCCCCAGCATATATGCCCAGCACGCTGAGGTTGCCGTTTCGCTGCTCCTGCCGAGACTTCGGGGCAGCCCCGACCCCGAGTAAATCTGAATTGTCAGTAAAAGCCCCTTTGTGTTAAGGCTGCGGTAGGGACACCACGGGGGCAAGCGGGGAGGAAGATGGGGTCTGGGGACGGTGTCTGGGGAGAGGACCGGGGTCTGCAGACAGTGCCTGGGGAGAGGGCAATGGTCTGGGGAGGGGGACAGGGGT
>NW_028186269.1:1262072-1278499 GCF_003343005.1 Rhea americana
GACCGCGACCCGCCGCCTGCGGCAGCGTCCTTCCTTCCGTCGCGGGGCTCCGCTGCCGGGCTGCCCGCTGCTGCCGACGGCGTCCCGTGGGCGTGGGGGCTCGCGGGGGCAGCGCGCCCTGAGCCCTCGCCGGCCTGGTGGAAGAGGCCGCCGTCGGCCGCGCCGCCCTTGTGGAAAGAGCCCGCTTTTAGAGAAACCGCCTGGATTTGATCCTGGCAAATCGACAGGGACCGCTTGCGAGGGACAAACGGGGAACGACGACGACGGAGAGGAGCGATCGGGGCGCTCGGGAGCTGGTGTCCGCGCGCGGCTGCTGCAAACTCCCCAGGCCTCGCCGCCAGGGTCGCGGGCTGAAAGAAGACACCAAGTTTATTTATACAGAACAGCATAAAAAGTTGTGTGTAAACATCCGACACATCGACTGATAAGGGAATGACTTCTGGCTGTCGTGGCTTTACTCCGCGCCCGACCGCRGTTGCTCTCGTGGAGGGCTGATGGACGCACTGGAGCTCAAAGCCAAATTTTGGCAAATGCTTAAGACAGCGTGTGCCCGTGGAAGGCACCGAAATGGGGAGGACTCATTGGTAACGCTTCCGGTCTCTTTGCCTGGATTATCAGCTCTGCAGGGGAGAAAGACTTGGTATTTCTAATTCCAGATTGGTCCTGAGTGTCATGGCACTCTGGACATTTTTGAAGAAAATACAGAAATGTTGCCCATAAAATGGTGTGCTGGCTGGCTTTGTGGGYGAGGAAGGCTTTGAGAGGGAGCGAGAAATGCTTAATGCACAGGGAAGTGCCCCGGGGTAAGGCGATACCTAGAACAGTGCTGCCRGGACTGGACCCTCCCAGCAAAATGTGGATCCTACAACTTGCCTATCTTGTGTCCGTCCTGTCTTGCCTCATCCACCTCCGACGTCCCTCCAGTACTGACTGATATTTCTGTGGTCTGAAAGCAGATCTCAGTAATTTCAGTGTTTCTGTTCCTCACACTAATTTCTTGTGTGCCTGCCCTCTAGGTGTATGCAACCCTAAGATAACGGCTAAGTCGTCATGTGCAAATGTCAGAGGCAGGGAGCTTCTGCTAAAGTTAAAACATGCGACTTCATGGTTGGTTTTATGACACTCATTTGGTACTTTTCATTTTTCTCTGCCTTGATCTCTCTGTTCATAAAATKAAGATGGCTCTTTCCAGATCTGATCCATTAAAAAGCATAGTGTATCATTACTTTCAGCTTATCTAAATTAGGGTTTTTTTTTAACAAGGAAACGTAAGCTGAAGGACCGTTTCAGGACTCAGCATTGCTTAAATGACTATGAAATTAGCGCTCTGCACCATTTATTTATTTTTTTTCTACAAAATAAAGGCAATCCTACAATTACTGTGGCCAGCCTGTGATGGCATTTCTCTTTTAAGATAAGCATCACCCAGTTAGGCCCTTCTCTAGAATTACTACTGACACGTATCACTTAACAGTATTGGTCTCTGAAAATGGCAGAAGTCATCAGGACGTCGTGTTTTATGGAAAGCCTGAAATTTCATTGCAAGCCTGAGATTATTCTTCCATTTACACATGACAAATTAACTGCAAGAGTGTGATGGGGAAAGGAAGTCCAGCAGTCGGGGGATGGAAACACCTATGTTGTTGCAAATCAAAATGCAGTTACCATATACTGACAGTGTAGTGCAGTGCTCAATGCCTGGTGGACCGTATTTGAAGATGTCTGGTTGTGAATGTGGAATTGGTCATGTGAAGTGTTGAAATGYTGAGAGTAGGCTTTGGGAGTTTTTCTCCCAGAGAAAAATCCAGTCTTACTAGTATTTAAGCACTTCCTGAAAACAGCTGGATTTCAACAAAAAGAAATTGTAATGAARAATAGAAATGAAGCAGAAGTATAGTTTCCTTTTGTGCTGTTTTTATTTTCATTCTGCAAAGCAAAGCACAGYTTTCTAGCTGAAATTAAATCATGTCCTTTAATTTCAAATTGCCAATTCTTTTTTATTGACCTGTGAAAAAATAAACATTTCTGAAAAAATTGGGGAATGAAACGATTATTCTAGCAACATTTCACAGAAATTAAAAGATTTTGACCTGATGTATTAGCAACAGGCTTATGGAAATCACCCACTGAAACTAAGGGAATTATCCTACTCTGATGCTGAATATTTCTACCCTTGCTACTGTTTAACCAACAGCACCAGAGGAGATAGAAAAATTAAGATTTAAACCAAGTCAGAGACCTAAGAAGGAAGCTATTAAACTRCTTTGTCAAGAAAATATTTTGAGGGGCAGCAAAAGGTTGCTTTGGCAATATATAATACTTTTAACTAAGCCTCCCTGACAGTTTAGCAACAAGAGCTGAAACTTCTCTGAAAGCCTTGGGCGAGAGGACGAGCTTCCCTGCGCTGCTGAGGGGCCTCGGTGCCCGCTGGGCTGTCGAGAGCAGACCGTTCCCGCGCCGCTGCTGGCGGGGCCGACCGCCCTCGCCATTGCTGCGGTAACAACATGGTCAGGACGTGTGGCAGAGGTGTCCGTTACACGTCTCGTGTTTGCCGCCAGCTTCACAATTTTTTCTCGTTTTTTTTCTACTGGCAGAATCGCTGATGCGCTAGCAGCTTTGCTCAGCCACGCGTGAAGCCAGTAGACTATGGAGCTCGCTCCGCTCGTGGGTGCGGAGCTTGAGGCGCGTGCTAGTTGCACCGCCGGCAAAAACCTTGCCATCACTGTAACGAGAGCAGTGCTCAGCCTGCTCGGGATGCTCAGCTGCTGCCCCCTTTGCACCACTGCTCGCATGACCGGGTGTTTGCCATTAAACGAGGTGATTAATGCCTTGGCGAGTTGCTCTCCGGCCTAGCAGGCCAGCGTTTCCTTTCCACGTCTGCCGCTGATTTGAGGAATGCAGCTTTATAGATTTTTACTAATTATCTAATAGGTTTGCAATCTCTCCTTTCAGAACATGGAGTTGGTGTTAATTACTTGCAGATCTTCAGCATGCCATTCTTAGCTGATTCCACTAGTAAGTATGTTTAACACTTGCCTTGGTTTCCTGTACATGAGTCACTTGGCTGGCAAGTGATCCATCTTTGTTACTGTCAAAGTCTTTGAGCTGGAAGAGGACTTTAATCATGTTACTTGGTTCTTCTGAGCGGGGAGAAGAAATGAAATCAAATACTAATGCAATCAAAGAAAATACATTACCTGGCTTTTTTTCACCAGTAAAAAATTGCATGCACTTCAATTTTCCATTTATTTTCACAAAGAACACACTGGAAACATCTATTGAGCCATATAAGTGAAACTGAAACAGAGAAACAAAAACATCTTTTAAAGACGGAAAGAAGGCACTTTCCCAGCTTATGCGTTAATTAAGACCAGTCAAAGAAAACTACTTCAAAGGCAGAAGGAAGCCAGCGGTAAGCAAGACTGCAATGGCTTTTATTAGGATAAAGCAATGACATGCATAGTAGACAAAATCATAGCAGGCATTAATGCAACAATGGCAGTTCAAAGGCTACACTGGAAAAATTGGAGGCAAAACTGAAATTACTGAAAAAAAACATTGTTTCGCTGGCAGATTTGTTAGCAACAATATGGGACAAAGGAACTTGTTTAGCCAAAGAGAACTTCTCAAGAACTGTAAACACTGATGGTTTAAAGATAAAAGCAAAGGCCTTGAGAGCAAGACAGAAGTAGGCAAAAAAATATGCATATTTGGCTTTCCTGAAGGTGAGGAGATTTGCATCCCTGTGAAATAGTTGAGAAAGAAGCTGTTAAATGCCCCAGGTCACTCTCGCACCCTGAGCACCCGCTCTCTGCTCTCCCTCCTAACGAAAGCTGTTGGCACAGCGCTCCATGAATATGCAGCAGCACCAGTGGCTTTTCTGTGCATCCCATCAGCAGAGGCAATCTGGGAATCTGGATTTATTCCTTTTCCTATTCCAAAAAAGCGAAGCACAACCTATGCCATACTAGTAGACTTATAATATTTTACACAATAAAAGCTGGATTTATCTAGCAGCAAAAGACAGGAGTGTTCTGCTCYTTTTTTTTCCTTTCCTTTTTTTATGAGTGCTGTTCAGTCCCAATCACTGCTCCACTTGTCTGAAAAAACAAGTGGTAATTTTCTATTTCTTTTGACTGGCAGGTCAAGCTTTTGAACCTTCCAACTCCCTTAATCTGAGATCAGCAGCAGCTATAAATTTTTTCAAGATAATGATGACTATAAGGAAGTCTCCCATCATCAAGGTAAGTGTCAATCCTTGCTTTATTCCACACTGGCACACAATACAAAGTGAACATGGAGTGAATTAATGATAACACGCAGTTTATTGCTATCAAAAACACCATCCTGGAAGGTGCAGCTGACACTCTGGAGGAAAGCAGTCATTGCTCTCAGGAATGCTCTAGCGTCCAAAGCGTATGAATAAGTATCTGCTGCTAAGTGTTACTTGTGCTTTAGTGCTCTGGCGATTTTATATTCTCATGAAATGTGGATATCAGAGGCCACAGTATTTTCCCTAGATACGCACTGTAACCTCTGTCTCTGAAGAGCACCTTCCTCAGTGCTGTTGATCTGAAGTCATGGAGGGCTGAAAAATGCACCGCATCCACCACATCCTTGATAGTTGTTCTCGTGCTGATGTGAAAAAAACCCCAAACCTGCATCTTGTTGCTAATTTGATAATCATCTGGTTTCAGACTCCCACCACTGATTTCTGTGACTTTCTCTGATGGATTAAACGTTCTTGTAACAGCTGCTGAACTCTTCCTGAGAARGTGCCTCAGTGTCATGCACACGTTAGCTCTTAAACTCACTTCTGATAAATGCAAGATACTAATCTTGTTATAGTTCTCACCAAAATGCATCTCCTCCAGGTTTCGTGCTATTTTTGGAGGCTCTTGTTTTCCACATCCCCTTGACATCCTTCTCTGCATTGTCATCTGGAGAGATTGACTCAGCCTCTTGAACCTATTCACTAGTCTCTACCATACACATTCTGGGATCATTTTAGCTCATTTCCATACCAACATTTCAGAGGCTCCGGTGGAGCTGCCTGCTCATTTTTTCCTACTTCCTTGTCAGTTTGCTAATTTAAATTCAAACATACTTATGGGCATATTACTAGAGTAAATGACATAAACAAACTAGCAGGACTTGCTGCTTGCCAGCAGGTGAACTGCCCTGTACTCAGTTCTTCTCTCCGCAAAGAAAAAATAATGTTTCTACAGTCTATCTCATCAGCTTGGTTAATCTCAATGCAATATTGGGAAAAATAAATTTGATCTTTTCTTGATGAATAAACAATTTAGAGCACTTAAAAAATCTTTTTAGGATACTGGAGAGATTGTGTGGTTGTTAATAGGCTGGTAACATTGGTCAATATGAAAACATTAGCAGAAAAAAAGCCTCATCTGTTAGTCTCGCCTGCAGATGGTCTATCTCATTGCATTAGAACAGCAGATGTGATCACTGGATTGAAGTTTGCTCTGAACTGTTAGCAGTAATACTTTCTGTAATGAAAGATTCAGTGAAAAATTATTATAAATGCATTTGATTGCCTATATTCTTGGCATAGCTCCTGAGAATAAAAGTAGCTCAATGAGGCTATATTTGCATGCTGCTCTGTAAGTACATGCCTGTTTGTTCTGCCTACACTCTAAACCAAATGCTGCTGGTTGCTCAGACTGGTTTTCGTTCAGTGTTTTCCCACTGGAGGCAGAGAAATTGTAAGCTGGGCTGTAAAAGACCACAGTGAAGTGSCCTGAGCTGGGTTGCACCCGGCGCAAGGGCAGCGCTCAGGGCTCTCCCAGGAGAGCTCAGCATCAATATTATACAAGCACAATTCAGACTAGGAAACATCATCTTTCCACTCAAAAGCTCACAAACCTAGCTGACAGCATAAATTATAACTGCTGTGCTCTCTCTGCRTGGACACACGGGGTAGCTCAGGCTCTTGACAAAATTAAATCAAAGACCACTGAGGTAATTTGCTCTCTTGGCAAATCTACTTGGGGATCAGGGAATGTGGGAGAGCACAGATGGGTCAGAAGTGGTGGTGTCACCTGCGATTATCTTTATCACCTTCATTTCTGCTCTGGCTTGACCCACCTGTTCATCCTTGAAGCATCACATTCATGTCTCCTTCACAGCGTGCCTAGCCTGCAGCCGTGATGGAGCCGCCATCCGCATCTGAAGTCAAAACCATGTACTCGTACTCACCAGGGAGAAAGAAAAAAAAAAGTATACACTAAAATATAAACAGTACAATTCCTTCTTCATGGTAAATTTACCTCCCTGGTTGTGTTGGAGGGGGTGTATCTGTGACTCTTGAGTGTTGAGTTACAGTTTTATATGGTTTACAGTTTATATGGTTCAATGTTCCTTGTGCGTGGTGTGTTTATCAGCAGAGCAGTGGCCAGRGGGTGGGAGGAATCAGCTCAGCGTGGGGAGTCGAGTGCTATAACCCCTGAGGCTGCTCCCCTCCAGGTGTAATTTGGCTGTTGATGTCTTGTTGCCTTGTCTTCCCATCCTTTTATCTAAGGTCTCCTTATATACGAAGGAGACCCTCCTTTTTTGGTGTTGCCATTGAGAYGAGCCCTGAAAATTCAGACATTAAAGACTGCTGTGATATCCTGGACTCTCAGAAATGAGGGCACTATTCCTACACGTCCTAGAGCAGAACGATGCAYGCCCAGATAGCCTGTGGTCTTTGTGCAAGACAAAAAGCATGACACTGGCTCCTTCAGGAAAGATGTCACAGCAAAGTGCCAAGCCCTTCCTTCATAGTAGGTAATTGCCTGGGGTGGCAACGTCAGTGATAAAAGTTTGGGTTTTTTGCAGTCCCTGTTCAGACACTAGTTGGACTGAGGGCCTAGAGTCCTCATGAAGAAGCTTCTGGATCCAGCTCTGTGGAAGAAAACTCTATTAATGACTATGTACAATCCTAAGTGCTGTTTTTTCTCCAGCTGCTGTCTCAACAGGGTCCCAGGCTTATGTGCTCTGAGAGAATTCAGTCCCAAGTGATGCCCTGYAGAGACGACCAAAGTCAAAGCAACTTGCAGGATTTGTCAGCTGGGGCAGGGTCTGACCCTCCTGCTCTCCTGGGCTCCCCTGCTGCCACCTGCCTGCATTGGGTCTGGGATTGCTCATTCTCTGCTTGGTCTGATGGACAAAATACAGCCCGTCTGAATGAAGCCAAAATATTTCTGGTCTCCTTCCACGACCCAAGGAGCTGTGATTTGACCATAAGGCATGTGACAATGCAAAAAACAACAACAATGGTTTCTTTCACTCTAATTCTCATGGCAACCATATTGTAACATGCAAAATTTAATTTCTGGGACTGTCTATCTTAAAACACAACAGAATTTAGCTTTCAAAGCCATCCTACTGCAGCTCCCATAGGTTACAACATTKTGTTGCAGCAGTGCTATTAGAGACTCTAGTCTCTAGTTCCCCMAAATTTGTTTCCAGATAACACCTCATTTTAAAAAGGAGGACTGTATTTGACAGGTATTTTACAAGGGGCATATTTGGTAATTCTCTGGGTCTCTGTAGGAGTGTGTGTTCAAGCCTTTAGCTGTTCCCTAGCTCTCAGGTTCCTTCCATTTAACATTTTTAGAGGWGGGATGTTCAGCTTTGCTCACTATATAAAGGCTCTCCAGGGATAACGTGGCACTTTTCTCAGCTGTCAATAACTGTATTGCCTATAGGCTACAATGGTAATTAGATAAAATGCAAAACATGCAATGCACTACACACAAAATAAGAAAATAAAATCTATTTAGCCAGCATCGAYTGGGCTGTGAGTCCCTTTACCCTTCACCGTGGGCGAGGCAGTTGTTATATAAATAGCCCTATTTTTAAGCCTAACTTGGGAACGTGGTTAGTGAAGTATCTCAGGAGGAGGAAGTCCAAGCTAGAGATGATAGGCAGCCACGACAAGGCAATGAAAGCTTTTCATTTGGGACATAYGGCTACTGCAGAGAACTGCGGTGACTTCAGAGCAGACAGAAGAGATGCATAAAGTCATGGGCTGAGGGCAAGCAGCCGAAGGGAAATTGGCAGCGACAATATGACCCCAAGGCCTTTCTCCAGGAGGAATCCATTTACCATCACAACGTCTTCTCGCTGAAGTCCTCACGGTCAAAAAGTCGCAGCTTATTCTACTGTCCATTTCCAGCTCTTCTGTTTCATTTGTAGTCCTGCCATTGATCCAAGGCCTATTCTAAAACCTACTGAAGTCAATGAAATTGGGAAGGAGAATCAGCTTCACATAACCTCTTAACAGCTCGCCTCTAATTAGACTCAGGTTACAGCTCGAGAAGCAGGGCAAGGCAGCTGCCATAGAAAACCAGGGCTGGAGTACACAGTTCATACACTGTTCTTGTCAGGTTGTAACAAAACCAAAAGCATTAGAAGAAAATGCTGACTATCATTATATCAAGGGACTCTGCTGACACATAATCACATTTCCATCTGAAAATGATTCATTCGTTGTTACAAGCAGATTTTAAAATGATTAAATGAAGCGGAGTAGGGACAGCAAACTTAGTCACTTTTTCAGTGTGTGAAAGGGAGTGATTTCCTTAATGTTTTCCAATTTACTTTGCAATGAGAAAACTTAACCTTTTGGGTTACATTGTACTCAGGAGGCCGTGCTCACCTCCTGGCTCTGCCAGGCTTGCCAGGTAGCTCTGACCCAGCCGAGTTAATATCTCCTTTTTCACACCCTTCATCCACTTGTCTCCTTGGCTCAGCGTTCCCCTTGGGCTATGATACAGAACAAGCTTTCTGACGGCATCGTACTTTGCTCTCCTCATCAGCCTCAGTTTTAACTTTTTACTTTCCTGTACCTGTGAGAAGCATCAGAGCAAGCTGCTGCGASCGGTGGCCCCACGTGCCTCAGTGAGGTGAAGATGTCAGTGCATGAGTTGTCTACGTTAGGATGGGCACCTGAAACCTTGGATCAGCACTGGTGTCATGAGTATAACGGTGCTTATTGATCTGGGGGCCCTTCATGCTGGGGAGAGAGAAACAAGCCTTAAAACTGCTGAAATTCTGAAACAGGCCTGGTTTAAAACATATATTTTCTCTGTATTTCTAACCAGCTTGTTTAAATAGCTTCTTGATTGGTATGTTGGCCTTTCTCAGTCTGAGCCGCGCATGTGCCTCTGCCATATCAGAGTCTAGGTGCCAAGGACCTCGGTCCCACAACTCTCAGTAACTAAATGCTCCTATTAAACCGACTTTTAACATCATTCTGTGCCGGAGTAAGGCATAAGACACTTGCTTTCCTATTGGTGTCAGCAGATARATGTGCCAGTGATGTGAGGCAGTCAGATATAGTTATAACAGGACCCAGGGGTAGGATTAAAAAGCTTCAGGTCAATAGTGTCTCCTTAGATATGACTTTGCCCCGCTAGAGAGGTCATCTATGTAGCACCGCCCTGATTTCCTGAGTTGGATATGGTAGGACTTGTACTCCCTGACACACATAAACAAGAAGCACAGCGTGTCTGTTTTGCCATGACTGCCAGGAAGATGCCCCTTGTTAAATTTTAAATTTGAAAATATATCGGGAAGATTTCCCCGACCAATTCTCTCTGGCAGCCCTTGGAGCTCAGAAATACTCCTGCGGAGGATGTGTTTTTCCTTTGTGAGGAATCCGAGTACCCCAAATGAACAGTAATTTTCAAAGTTTTCCCAAGGAAACGGTRTTGTTTGGATACTTTTATGTTGTCAGGTAAGAGATATTTGTGGTTAAGAGTGTMATGTAGCTTTAATAATAAATATCTTTACCGTCCAATCTAGTTTTTAGAAGCTCTAGAGTACCAGTAGCTTATAGACAACAGGAACTAAGGCATAATATAAACCAAGTAAAGTATAATATAACCCAGAGGTTGGAGTTTGTTCCTTGTTCTTGATCCTCCTTCTCACACACACATGCACACAAGCAGCTCCTCTGAGATGGCAATCTACAGATGATGCAAGTCTGCAATAAGCTCTAAGCATAGAAACTAGAATGTTATTTCAAGCCTCAATAGCTAATTTTGGGGCTCATTTATCACACTGCTGATCAAACCACCACCAGTGCCAAGTTAGCACTTAGAAGAGGACATTTGGGTGTGATGGTGATGGCACTAATCTAAGCTTCAACTCAGGTAATATTTTACTAACACAGGTATCAAATGGCCTCCTGAGAAAAACAGGCAGGACTAATGCAATCCAAGGGGCCGTATTTTCCCCAGCCTCCAGGAAGCACATCTGTGAGGAAGTGAATTTGCTGAATTTCCTTCTCACTCTGTTAGGGATCAAAGCAATATACACATCCTATCGCCAACTACACCTGAGTAGAATGTTTACTCTGAGAATTTTTTCTACTGTGAATTCAGGGCCATCCTGTAGGTCCAGTCCTACTGCTTGCCAACTGCTTCCAAACCCTGCTAAGAGATGCTGAGTTCCAGCAGAGGCTGTTCAGGTTATGCCTGTGCCATATGATTCATTGCCATAGTAAAGCTATCTCGAGTTGTCCAAAGGCACAAATATTGGCTCTCCTTAGATGGGTAAAGTGCTGTTTAGAGATAATGCACTAGTTCTGGGCACATTACAAATGCAACTTGGACTAATTGAGTTAGTTGCAGTACTATGGTGATGTTCCTGTACTGTTTCTGGGTCAAGAGATGGCTTGTCTGGTATTACATGTTATATGAAGCCACCAGCTTACTGCACCACAAGTCCCTTAGAGACTAGGCTTGAGATGCGTTCAACATGTGGTCCTCTGTGAATGCCCAGAGGAGGGGCCAGGGCACCGCGCCAGTTAAGATGCCACTCCAAGAGTCTTGAAATGACCCTTTGCAAGATCAGACGCTGAAAGCAGAGCACGGCTATCAGACCTGCTAGCCTTTGAGACCTGCTGCTACCAGCTCTTGCCTAGCACAGCCAAGATAACTTAGCCCTATATCAGACAAATGTTTTGGAGCCCCTAATATAGGACCACTGCATGAGACTTAAGAGAGTCTTTCTATCTGTGTGGTTAGAAAACTGTGTTACTAACACAGATATCAAATGGCTTCCTGAGAAAAGCAGGCAAGACTAATGCAATCCAAGGGGCCATATTTTCCCCAACCTCCAGGAAGCACATCTGTGAGGAAGTGAATTTGCTGAGTTTCCTTCTCACCTCRTTAGGGATCAAAGCAGCCCCATCAAAAGGATCAGGTAGAGGAACTAACAGACTGATCCATGGGACATCCTAGAAAGTGCCTTGATTTTGAATCACTTTTTGACACTGAGTACCCGTGCTGCTGAGGGAAGCTCCCCACTGTCCTTGAGAAGTTGTGGTGCACTTTGCTTCCCTCTCGGTGGGTCCAGCAACATGTCTGTTCCCCTCCTTCTGAATTTGCATGGAGCCATGACCCCCCCTTGACAGCAATCGCAGCGGTGCCGAGAGCAAGAAAATGAGCTGAGGAACTGAAGTTGCCCATTCCTTACTTGGCTCTGCCTYTTCTGCTTCCATGGGATTGGAGAGAAGAAGGGAGGTCTGGCTATCTGTCACCATTCAATTTGATTTAATTATTTGTGAGCAACAAGGGCAAGGATAGACCCTTAAATGTTTACCCTGAATGGGATACTTCAAAATAATGGACTAAACGGTCCTGGGAACATTCAAACCTCAGACAGGAACTGCAGACAGAGTCGCCTCGCAACATCTGGCTCTCACGTGGGACCACACCGTAGCTGCTGTGCGGCTCAGGGTTGGATTTTGCCAACAGTGCAGGCACAGGGAAATCTGCAAGTCCAACAGCAGATGGCACAGTCCTAAAACTAAAATCAGTCTTCAACACAGCTTCAGAGAAAATATTTCCTGGGTTAGAAATCTGAAAATCCTAGAAAAGATTTTTACTATAGAGTTACTATACAGTGAATCTACATATTGACCAACATACATGAACTGCTGTTTAAAATAGTGTCTGTAATCTATAGGGGAGGTAATTTATATGAAAAACTGCATATATGAAACAATTCTGAAGCAGTGGTGTTTATTTTACTTTTAAGTCTCAAGTATAACTGACAGTTTAAATGTAATTACAAGTTTTTTGGTATCCATATCTCATAAACCACTGTTTAATTGTAATTGTATGATGTAGAAACAAATTACAGTGGCCACGGGTGCAACAAAACTGTTTAACGCAGGGGAAGTGAAACTCTAGAATTTTTTAATTGAACACTAATATCTCAAATTTGCTTCCATGTGGACCTAATCCTTCTATACTTCTTAGCCGTCATTCAGCATCTTGCAGAATTAGGCCTGAAGAAAATGTTCCCTTACGCTGGACATTTTATGATCTACATGTGATTTAAATACATTAACCAAAAAGCCCCCCAGTCCCATACATATAAGAAAGACAGTGCAGTAGGATTGGCATTTTGGTTCCATTAGCATCAGCAAGGTTGTTGGGTGAATGCTCTTATTTTAGCACTTTCTGAACAACTTTATGGAAATAGAACTTAGAAATCTTCTAGTAATGGGCAGTGTGGCAAATGTGTACCTATACTCAAGGACAGCCATTTCATGAGGCTCAAGGAATTAAGAAGAAACAAATTCATCTTTTTGATACCGTAAAGAATTGTTTGAGAAGTTGTCTAGAGGTTAGATCAGGAAACTGTGAGTCAAGGCATCTGTTCCCCACTTTGCCAGTGAATCATTTCCTTTTCTCTGAGTCCCACAAAAAATCCAGACAGCCTCTGTCCCCAACTAAAACAATCCTTTTACCAAACTCAGTCCCCATTTTGCTCCCACACTACTGCTTGCAATAAAAGCTCTAAACTGTGCTAGAATCTGAACGCTTTATATGTCAGAAGAGAAAGTAATACATTGCAGTCCTGTACATGAGTTTATTTTCTGCTGTTTTTTCAGAGTTACTGGCTGGATGGTGGCAGCATATGGAAACAGAGTCTCAATGTGGTCCTCATCTCACTGGGCTCTGTAGGAGTGCACAGAAAAAGACTTTTCCAGTGCTGTAAAGCACGTGGCATATAGAGGTAATATTTAAGGTYTGGCCTCTATCCACCATTTAAACTGGGCACGCAAGTTAAGAATCTAGTTGACTTTCTTGCAGTTAGAAAAGGCTGCTGTATTCACAGAGTGCTTCAACTCAACGTATTTTAAACCTTTTCCCTGGGTCAGGATGAATCGTTTTCTGGAAATGCCTATCTCCGTTGTTCAGAGAAGGAAACATAGAGCCATTTCACTCTTAACTTAGTGCCTCCATTCAGTGCTTAAATGGGTGGGACAAATCAATGCCACAGCTCCTACAGCAGTTCAGGGACAGGCACGTTACTATTCTGCATCCCTGCCTCCTGCCGTAGGTGTTAAACCACATTAAGTACCAATAACAAAAGTGCGCTTGCCACTGCGTTGTGCTTTCAACAACTACAGTTGCTGTTGACATTTTTGCAATTACCACACATTCTCCAGCTCCCTCTGCTAGTTCATACCCAAGATGGGTGTTGCTCTTCCCGTTCAGCATTGTTTGTCCAGGAACCAAAATCTTTCTTTGACTGGCAAATGGAGAACCAATACTATGCAACATGCTAGTCTTGCATCCTGTCCCACTCTTAATCAAACAAACAAAAGCTTGTGCACTCACAGATAGCAAGGATTAAAGGTTTTATAGTTACCTCCCACAGGGAGACTGAGCATTTCCATATTTGTAGCAGTTCCCAGAATTTACTTTCCAGTTCTCTACCCAGGATGAGAAGCAGTCTTCAGCATTCAAAGAAACAAGAGTTCTGAGTTAAACAACACTGCAAAATAGTCTTCAGTATTTGGGAGTCCTCCTCCAAGACTCTCTGTCTGACACAAGAGGACATTAATCCTACCTAGCTGTAGCCRTCTAAAAATGCAGTATGAGGCACCAGCAGGTGTGAAGGCACCCTCATAATCAATGGAAAAAGAGAGGCAACTTGAGAAAATGAAAGTGTGAAGGAAATAATGYCATAAACAAAGGGATATTAAAAGATTCTATTCTTTCCTTGTGCTCTTTGACTAAAAACAATTAAAACTGCATTTTTTCTACCAAGAAAATAATTTTCATTATCTTTTGTCTATCTGTCCCTGTAAAAGTTCAGCTATTATTTGCATGACACCTTCCAATAGGTGCTTTTTATTTTTTTCTGCTAATCTGTCATCAAGGTTGTGATTCAGGTGTACAAATGTAGTTACCTCTATTATAGATGTTTATATCTGATATCCTTATTTTAAACTCTGCTTTCAAATAGTTCCACTGCTGGTATTTCTCGTCCTGATGTAGAGTAGGCCTGATGAATGGCAGTCTGGAAATGCTTATTTCTACCCACTAGCAGTGAGGAGAGTCCAAGGTCACTAGCCTGGATGTCAACATTTACACTACAAACATCTAAAATTAGGTGGCATGAATCTCACCCACATGCTTGATGCTTTGAGTCCCTGTTCAGTGAAGCACTTAATAATGGCATAAAATTAAGTCCAAGCTTACGTGCTTTGCTGAACTGAAGCCCCAGTCACTCAAGGAAGGAAAAGATACCTTTCTAGGGACGTGGTAGTTAGAATTTCCCAAGGCTTGTGTCAAGTTTTGACCATGCAGATCTAAACACCTTGCTATTCCATTACAGAAAATGCTTCTCCTCCTTCAATTTCCTGTTCCAAACACATTTATTTCCTAAGCCCACTTGTGTTTGCTCTCCCCAGCTGAGACACGCACAGTGTCACCACAGACTAGCCGAAGAGAAACAGGAGGCACAGAAGCTCGCACACGTGCACAGCTCTGCCGTGGGCTGACAGCTTTATTCAAGAGTGGGGTTATGTGTGAGCTTTGCATAATTTGGGCCACAYGTCGGGGTAGGTAGTAGGAGTAGCAATCTTGGTGCAATCATCAGGCATGTTCATGCTAGCCAACCAGACAGYTCCCGGGCGCAGGTCCAAGCACCGGCGCTTGGTCCCCTGCGCCACGGCATGGATCTAGGCCCGTTGCCGCTCTMCCACACAGCCATGACGTGAGCTACCGCCAGCCCTCAAAAAGTGATGCCACCCTCTTCCAGCTCCCATGGGGGCTCGGCCATCCAGACGGTGGCACGGCTCTGCCAGCTGGAGCCAGCTCGGATCACGCCACGGGACCTGTTTCACTCGCCCGCAGAGGCCCAGCCGCTGAAGGCAAAGGGTATTTCATTACCAGCACTAACAGAGCTGTGTTTTCATTGCAGCACTCTAATAATCCTAAATTTTGTGCAAGGTCCCATGCATATACCAGCCATCAGCACTCCATCCTCCTCCTTCTTGCTCCCACAGGGGTGTCTTTGAGTTTAGCAGTGACAATGTGTGTGTGTGAACAAAACATCTGAATTTTTTCTCCCTTTCATGTCTCTTCATATTTAGAGAAGATGACAAATTAAAACAAAGCAAGACTGTGTTGCAGTACATGCAATTAAACCAGCTAAAATGAGCTTTCTTGGCCACAAGGGCACATTGCTGGCTYGTGGTCAATCTGTYATCCRCCAGCACTCCCAGGTCCTTCTCTGCAGAGGTGCTCTCCAGAAGGTCAGACCCCAGCTTGTACTCGTGCCTAGAGTTATTTTTCCCGAGGTGCAGGACTCTGCACTTGCCCTTGTTGAACCTCATGAGGTTCCTCTCCGCTCAACTCTCCAGCCTGTCCCAATCTCCCTGAATGGCAGCACAGCTTTCTGATTTTCTCTCTCCTCTCCAGGCTCTGAAATTCTTGAAGACTGGCCTTACTTCAGTAGAGGACTACTAAAGTCTGAAGGACTGGCTTTACTTCAGTACAGCTTAACCAATCTGATAGCCTTCTGTGATGGAATGACTGACGGGGTAGATGAGGGGAGAGCAGTGGACGTTGGGTACCTTGACTTCAGCAAGGCTTTTGACACTGTCTCCCCTGGCATCCTCCTAGRGAAGCTCWGGAAGTGTGGGTTAGATGAGTGGACAGTGAGGTGGATGGAGAACTGGCTGAAAGGCAGAGCTCAGAGGGTGATCATCAGTGGCATGAAGACCAGYTGGAGGCCGGTGGCTAGTGGAGTCCCCCAGGGCTCAGTCCTGGGTCCCATCCTGTTCAACTTCTTCATCAATGACCTGGMTGAGGGGACAGAGTGCCTCCTCAGCAAGTTTGCTGATGATCCCAAACTGGGAGGAGTGGCTGATACACCTGAGGACTGTGCTGCCATTCCGAGAGACCTGGACAGGCTGGAGAGTTGGGCGGAGAGGAACCTCATGAGGTTCAACAAGGCCAAATGCGGAGTCCTGCACCTCGGGAAAAATAACCCCAGGCACCAGCACAAGCTGTGGTCTGACCTTCTGGAGAGCAGCTCTGCAGAGAAGGACCTGGGAGTGCTGGTGGATGACAGATTGACCACGAGCCAGCAATGTGCCCTTGTGG